>NC_039246.1:28351262-28353679 GCF_003368295.1 Carassius auratus | reverse complement strand
TATATATATATTGCTGTTAATTTACTCACCTTCGTGCCATCCAAGATGTAGCTGACTTTTCTTCGTCAGTAGAACAGTAAAGAAAGTTTTTTAGCAGAAAACCGTGCTCCTTGGTGATTCTTACAATGCAAGTCAATGGGTGCCGGCACATTGAGAGTCAAGAAACCAATACAGGCAACACAAGATGAATCCCTGTGGCTCCTGATGATATACTGAGGTCTGTGCAAGAAACTGAACATAACTTTCTAAATGATTATCAGTAATCCAGAGCCTCAGGATTAACGAGAAGTACGATCTTTTCCATGAACTGCTTGTTTCAGACTTTTGTGCTGCTTTTTTTTTAACTTTTAAAGTAGCCATTGACTTGAATTTAATGAATCACCAGAAAAAAAAAGAAAAGCAGTAACTTTTTCTTTATTAACGCGCTAGCTACAGAAACTTCTGTTCCAAGTGCAGCACACATGTAGTTGTCAACATGATGCAATGTTAAACAAATCAGTTGTTAAATATCTTGCAGAAAAGATGCATGAACTACAAATACATCTTGTACAAACTTATCCTGTCAGGCATACACTAGTAGTTCCTCACATTGGCAGCCGTTATTTGCATTGTGTAAATAGCTGTTTTTTTAGTAATATACTAATTATATTAATTGCAAATAGCTATAGATTCTATGTTACACTATGTTAAAATGTTACTACTTATTGCAAATAGTGGCAATTATCTGCACCTCAGTATTGTAGTACATAGCAAAACAGTATACAATATTAACTTACCGAGTGTAAATTGTCATTTTAATTCAACTTATTAAATGAATGCCACCTTACTGGGACAATAAAGCCCTCCCTACACCTATCCTAACCCAACCGATACTTTTTTTCAACTTTTTGATTATATTCCTATTTTTAATTAAAAATAAATGCTTTTCTGATTTGAAAATTTGAAAAGGGATAAAAAAAGTTTGCCAAAAGGTGGATTCGAACCCGGGTCAATGGTGTCAAAATGATTACATCATATGTTTTAACCTTTGTGCCACTGGAGCTGATGACTATGGTTGTCTTTTGCAGTGTTGACTAGACGAATCACACAATGGTTGGCAGAGTTAGTGTATATAGCTTCAACCAACAAGGGTTATTTGCACTTAGTGTAAATAGACACTCCCTTTTTTACTTGATTGCACTGTTTTTTTCCATTGTGTAATCATGAGTGTGTTTGACTGTTGCGCTCGTGTCATGAATGCGTCGTGTTATGAAAGTGTCTAAATCTAAATATTTCTACTCAAAATCCAGATTCCACGATTTCTAAAAAAAAAAACTAAACTGTTGCAAAGCACTACATTCGAATTAAATGTTAAAATCAGAAAAATCACCCCAGCCCTTTTTTGGGTGTACTGTCCCTTTAAAGCCTCACCGTCTAGGATGATGTCACTGGCGGTGCTGAGGTGTGTCTCCACGAGCGGGGCTTGTTCTTCACTTCGGCGGGGACGCGAGCGCCGGGGACGTCCCTCTGAGTTCGGCTGGACCATCAGCGGTTTCCTGACGCTTTCGACGCTGCTTCTGCTCCAGCAGCGCCCTCTATAGACACAACACCATTAACACACTCACCTCAGTCATTCTTCATCCTTTACTAGATGCATACGATGCATTCAATAGAGGGTCAAACTATTAGAGCAAGTATAAAACCAGGGTGTTGTCTGTTAATGTGGCTTTTTAGAGAATATGCAATCAGATCATGAGACACTTGAGCGACTCATCATTCTGCTGTTGTGTTTCCTTTCCCGTGTTGTTATTGTGAACAGAAACTACTTAAGATCACTTTCAGTAATTTAAATAAAGATTAAATTAAAAGATATATATAAATATATAAACTTTAAAAAGAAAATGAATGGGAACTTTTTATTCCAGTGTTACTGTTGTTAACTAATATTTTGGAAATTGAAATAAATAATATAAATATTATTTAAATAAATATAAATATAACGAAAACTTGAAATGTTGTTTCTTTTCATTTATTACAGTAATATTATTGTAAACTATTAAAAATTATATTGAGTTCATTGAAACGAAGCTGATTTATATATATATATATATATATACACACACACACACACACACACACACATACACATACATATATATATAAAACCTAAAAACTTAAACTAAAACTAAACTACCGGTATTGTCTAAAACTATTAAAAAATGTTTTGGGAAAATAAAATAAAATATAAAAAAATAAAATAAACCTGTAAAACTGAAAACGTTGTTTATCTTATTGTTAGCTAAAACTACAAAAAAAAAATTATGGATGCTGAAATTAAGCTGAAATAGAATAAAATATAAATATTAAATAGAGAACTTAAACTTATAAAACTTGAATGAAAACCAGAACTAATCTTCTAGCAACTAACTGATATAAAG
>NC_039246.1:28248762-28346262 GCF_003368295.1 Carassius auratus | reverse complement strand
CCATTCTTCAACGTTCGATAAAAAAAATTATATATACTTTAATCTATATGTAAAATCGATTGGAATTTCATTTCACACAAATTTAAAATCTCCTCTGAAATCTATATAAAATCATCCAAAAAAAAAACTCTCATCATAAACGACTGTGATTGGTCCATCTTTGAAATGCGCGGTAAAAAGTAACATATATCATGTGACAGGGCCGCTTATTCTCTCTGAACAAGATTACACTGGAGACACTAACAAAACTCACATCCATTGAAAATATAACATTAATCGTTAAAGTGGGAGATTTTTTTAGTACCCATTTTATGATATTTAAAGTAGATTTTTTTTCCCAACTTACGCTGGTGCTAAAACAAATAAAATCCCCGATTTACTGTTATGTCTGTCTGTTATTACACAGTTATAAACTATATAGGCTATATATATATATATATATATATATATATATATATATATATATATATATATATATATATATATATATATATATATATATATATATATATATATATATATATATATATATATATATATTTATATATAATATTCCAGTAGCGTAAATAGAAAATTCGTTCAAAGGTATCTGGTTTTTAATGATGGTTCTCAAAATGTTAGCACAAAAACGGGATCTATCATGAAAAATGTTTCCTGAAACGTTTTTGCTTTTTAATTTAGTTACTTGTTTCAAAACGTTCGGAGAACATTTAAAAATAGAATTCCCATTTGTTGCTAAATTATAAATTGGAATGTTCCATTAACAAACATTCATAAAGGCCTACATATAGCCAATAACAAAAACATTTTTTTTTTTTTTTTTTTTTTGGATTTTGATTTTTGGAGGTACAGGGAACATTTACAAATAATATTTTCATAACTTAATGGGAAGCTTCGCAGAAATATCTTAGAACATATTTTCGGGCTGGTGCTGGTCTCCAGTAAAACCTTGAGCCAGTTGAAGTTCTACTGATTGTGTTAAAATAAGTATGTACACTTTAACAAATGCATGACATATTATGTTCAAGTGTGAACGAGATGAAACATGTTTTCTGTTTTTGCAAATGTAAAGAACAGACAGCCCTAGGATATTTCAAATGAATTTTGATCCTAAAATCTCTACTACTGTAGATGGCAGTATAGAGTGATTTGTCCTGTTCTTCTCATCTGTCTTTAACATACACTTGCTCTCATCTGTTATAAGGTTTGTAACAAAGTTCTTATAGTGAGTATATAGGAAAAAAATTATTGCATGTTAGACTCTGATAGAAAACATTGAATATTTTGTTCATTTCACCACTCAACAACTGTCTTTATCCTACTGTGCACTACTTTTAAGTGATTTGATTAGCCTCCAGAAAACAGCTCTTTAGTGCATATATATTTTCTGAGCAGCACCTGTGTACACACATTGCTTGCAAAACAGCCCAAAATAGGGGCACACCGGGGGTCTATGACGTATATGTGTTTCTGAACCCTTCATTCTCCATCAACCACAAGAACATGAGAGAAGACATGAAGGAGGACGAGGTCACACTGAGAAAAACACAGCTGCTCAACCATCTGACCACTGCGTGGACATACATGAGATTATTTATACAGATCATCTGAACGAAACCAGACGAAGTAAACAGGATGTAAACAGGAAGCACGTGAAAAAACAAGGCCAATGAAACCTTTGGGAACGTCATGATGCTTGCATTGCACATTTTTTAGATGCATAAACATAATTAGTACTAAAACAGTTTTGACAGAGCAACTCTGACAGAAAGCAACAAACAGACTAAGTGTGTTATTGCTAAACATTTAGGAGTAAGTCACTTTAACTATTCAACTTCATTGGTTAAATTATGACATTCAACTTTTTGTTGTTTTTTATCAGACTAACATGATTTAAATTGAAGTGACTTGTACAGCCATTTGGATTATATTTAAAGGGACAGTTCACCCAAATATAACAATTCTGTCCTCATTTACTAATCCTCAAGTCGTTCCAAACCTGTGAGAGTGTTTTTCTTCTGTTGGGCACAAAAGAAGATATTTTGAAGAATGTTAGTAACCAAGCAGTTGACGGTAGCCATTGACTTGTGGAAAAAATAACACAGTTGAAGACCATGGCTGCCATCAACTTTTTGTTTACAAAACTTCCTTCAGAATATCTTCTTTTGTGCTCAACAGAAGAAAGAGACTATCCCTTTAAAAGCTTAAACTGAACTTTAAACTACAGTCATGCAAAAGGTATTTTTTTATTGTGCATCTTATTAGCTGCATATTTCAATAGGAAATGCATGAGTTCTTGACTCCCTTCAGACGAGATGCTGCACGTCTGATCTGTGGGTTTGCCTCGGGCTCTGATTCTCGCCGCTGTTGATTCAGGGCAGTGTGGATTGATACGCTGGAAGTTGTTTTTGAAACCACTGTGGGTGGACGGTGCTCTGTGGAAAAATACAGGGAACACAAATTCAAAATCTCCAGTTTTCTTGCTGTGATTGGAACATCATCTTAAGTTTACAAAAATGTTTCTTAAACAACATTCTACTAACTTTATTTTTCACCCAAAATTCTAACAGTTATTTTTAATATTCTCACATTTTCAAATACCAAGTCTTCTTTGCGGTGATCAGGTTACATGTTCATCAAGTACAAATATGCTTTGAGAATGATTTGTAAGAATGTTTTCTCTCAGCATTATGAGTTTTTGATATTGATATTATGAGATATTGATAAAGTTATAAGAATGTTCCTTAAGCATTACTTTAAGAACGCTTTGTCCAAACTATTAATCCAGGCAACAGGTTAACTGTATTTGTGCTTTTCACAATCATGAATTCACAATCTCCATGCCTTATAGTTGCATTCAGCAGAACAGATCTGGGAAACAATATAGTTTATATTTTAAACAGTCACATAGTTACATACTGCAATGTTCAAATGCAGTTTTCTTGTTGTTATCAGAATGTTATTAAAACTTTGTTTCTTAAAACATTCTACTAGCTTTATCATTTACCCAAAATCTAATGTTATTCACATTTTCTATTTTTAAAATTCTAAGAATGTTACAATTGTGTTGTGTTTGTAATGTTATTTAACACTTACAAACATGTTCATCAGATCCCCAAGCTAACTACATTTGTTCTAAGAGCATTTAGTGAACTTTCCAGGTTATGAAAATGTTATTTCTGAATGTGCTGTGAATATTCAAAACACCTATTTTTATGTTTAAAAATAGTTTTTTCTTGGTTATGCAAATGTTAAGGAAACATTCCATTTGATCATTTTACAAATGTAATGTAAATGTTACTTTTGAACGTTCTCTGAACATTCCGAAACAAGTAACATTTAAAAGATAATTTATTGAGTAATTTCTCTTGTTTACTGCTCTTTCGTGTGTCCATGACCACTGTTGAGTTGATGCTTCATCTCTAACGAGCTTCCCATGCCAGCGTGAGAGTGGTGTTTCTTCACACAGGCCCTTAATGAACGTCCGTCTGTGACCATCACACCAAACCCCCCTCAGAAGACACCCACAAACACCCTAAACATGTTACATAAGCCGTTATGTAACGAATATAAAGACATCAGTGGAGCAGTAGAATCTGATAATTACATGAGACAAAACGACACACTGTAAGAGGATCTATAAATACCCAAATGTCTGATTCATCACCTTCATTACACTGATTCCTGCTGCTGGAAGTGAAAAACAATCAAATTATCTGATAAAAATTGGAATGTATTTTCATTGCAAACTCAAAAGCATATCCGCTCTCATGATACATGTGCACAAACACACTGTGTCTCACCTGAGTGAGAGATATTATATAAAACACAACTGGACAAACAAATCCTGATGGGATGGATGTTCAGCGCGCACAAACACACACGTGATTTCTGGGAAAGGAAAAGTCAAATTTTTCACAGCAAGTCACATGATGTACAGTATTTCATCAGCATTTCTCCTTTACTGTTTCTGTATGTATTATCGATTAGTTTGATAGAAAGTGGGTTATATTTATTGCTATCAGTTAGCATTATTTTAGATGCTATAGTTTTTAATAAATCAGTTTTATTTTTACTTTTTTCGTTTTAGTAATTGAGTTTTTCTCTCTTTTATTAAATGTTTTAATATGTCTATCATTTTTATTCATTTGATTTTCAGTTGTAGTTTTGCCTTATAAGGGTTGCATTGGTGAGTTTTTATTATTATTTTTAAGTATATTTTAATCAAACTTTTTTATGATTTTGGTTTTTGTTAAATAGCTGAAAGCAGGGACACTTAATCTTTTTTTTTAATGTAATTTAATTAACTATGACACTTTGAAGTAGTATTTTCTTGTAAAACATATTCTAATCTTTGTTTTATTTACAACTTAATTACAAAATATTTTTTTGTTAGTGGATTTAGCACAGATTTGCAATTAAATGATGTTGTCAGTATAGCTTCCTCAGGTGAAGGGGACGTGGTCCGTCTGTGTGTTTGGCTCCAGGATCTGTGATTGTCTTTATGTTGTGCTACAGAACATGTTTTGCATCCATCTGTGTCAACACCCACCCGTGAGCGGGATAGGGCACTGAAAGGTTCTTTGGGGAACCAAAACAGTTTTCTATGGCATTGCTGTGAACCTATGCAAAACAATGCATATTTATACACAACAACAACAAAAATCCTTAAAGGGGGGGTGAAATGCTCGTTTTCACTCAATATCCTGTTAATCTTGAGTACCTATAGAGTAGTACTGCATCCTTCATAACTCCCAAAAGTCTTTAGTTTTATTATATTCATAAGAGAAAGATAGTCTGTACCGATTTTTCCCGGAAAAACACGAGCGGCTGGAGTCGTGACGTGTGGGCGGAGCTAAAGAATCACGAGCGCGAGTAAGCTTTTGTGTTGAGAGCATTTGGAAGCTGTGACATTACCGTGAGGGAAAAACCATCATCCAAAACAAACCATGGCTTACAGTCAGATTCAGCCGTTTATTTATGATCCAGAATCAGATCCCGAGGCTGAAACTGAACAAGAGCAGCAGCAGCAACGACTCGCTCCGAGCGGGGCTCGAACCCGGGTCTCTGGCATGGGAGGCGGACGCACTAACAAGGAGGCAGAGATATTTGAAGCAGTTTTACTCACCGCCTGTGGTTCCAACACACGATCGTGACCCTTTTTAGTTGGGACTGCATCATCCTTAAGAAATAAACGATGTGCAAATCCGGCGTCAAACTGGGCCTTGTTTGTAAAACAAGCATCTTCGAAATGCAGGGAACAAACACAAACACTTGCACAACTCCGTTGATGCTCTGTAAAAATAAACTCCATCCACTGGTCCCTTAATGCTGTTTCTCTTTTGGTAATCTGTGCAGGGTTGTCTTGCCCTGGCAACCAAAAACACACTCCTTTTGTGACATTTCGTGACGCTCTCGCTCTGATCAGTGAAGTCTGTTGTGCTCTCAGTGTTCTGCTATACGCTTGTTAAGTCTGACGTCATGTAGCAGCCCTTCCGTGTCCAAACGCTCTATCAGTTACTTAAAAAGTGTTTGATTATTCATTTTTATGTCCTGATGATAGTTATATATTTTTCTTGGACTTCTATAAAGCCTTTGACAAAGTAGAACATAACTTTATATTTCAAACTATTGAGAAATTTGGTTTTGGTGATTTTTTCTGTAAAGCTGTTAGAACAATGTACTGCAAAGGCAATAGCTCTATCAGACTTAAAAATGGGACATCACCTAGATTTGAGCTGCAAAGAGGCATCCGACAGGGCTGCCCTGCCTCCCCCTATCTATTCATTTTATGTTCTCAACTTCTTTCCAACCATATTAAAAATAGTACTTTAAAAGGAATTTCAATTGCGGAAAGAGAAGTTATCCTCACCCAGCTAGCAGATGATACCACACTATTTTTAAAAGATGCCAGCCAAGTGCCAATTGCTATCAAAACAATAGAATTATTTTCAGCAGCTTCTGGACTCTGCTTAAATCTGAAGAAGTGTGAACTTTTCTCCCTTAAAGAAAGCGACACCTCCCAGATCTGTGGCATCCCAATCAAAGATAAGATTACTTATCTAGGGATTACTATAATGAAAAATGAGGAGGAGAGATGCTCTGTAAACTATCATTTGATTAGTAATAAGACAAAGAAAAAGCTAAATCGGTGGCTGCAGAGGGATTTATCCTTGAAAGGACGAGTATTGTTGACAAAAGCAGAAGGTTTATCCCGTCTTACATATGCAGCTATCCCCTTGTTTGTCAACAAAAATCTCTCTAATTCTAAGTCACTTTTCAATTTTATTTGGAAAAACAAGACTCATTATGTGAAAAAATCTGTTATCATGAACACCTTTGAACGTGGTGGTCTTAATTTTCTTGATTTTACAACCCTTAATAATACTTTTAAAATTAATTGGATAAAGCATTTTCTAAAAAATCCCACATCTACATGGAATTTTATACCTAACTATATCTTCTCTAAGGTTGGTGGTCTAGAATTCTTACTTTTATGTAATTATAAAATAGAAAAAATTCCCTTAATTTTATCTAAATTCCATAAACAAATGCTCTTAGCATGGTCATTAATTTACAAACATAATTTCTCCCCACATAGGTGCTTTATCTGGAATAATCAGCTTATTAAATTCAAGAATAAATCCTTGTTTTTTAAGACTTGGTTCAATAATAACATAATTCTAGTTTCCCAACTAATAAATGATAGTGGATCTTTGATGAATTATTCTGAATTACTTAACACTTTTGGCATTCCAGTCACCCCAAGAGAGTTTGCAATTGTTATGGATGCCATCTGGTATTTTAATTCTCTTAAAAGGGGCTGGAAAACCAGATTGCCTACCAGATTTGGACCCTAAGTTGACCTCAGTTGGTAAAATATGTTTCGCAACCACAATGAGGAATAATAATCGTAATATTCGCTCTTTATTCCAGAAGGATGTTACAAGCATACCTAATGTTGTTCCTTATTGGTCTAACTTTGTTAACAACCTGAATTGGGGGAATATATGGAACCTTCCTTACAAATATCTCCTTACGAATAAAGTAAGAGAGGTCTCTTTCAAAATCATACATAGGTATTATCCTGCTAAGCATTATCTCCTAAGGTTTAAGCTTGACATATGTGTTAACTGTTCTTTTTGTGGAATATGTCCAGAAACAATGGTACATCTGTTCTGGCAATGTCCCTATGCCATCACTTTCTGGAAACATCTGTCCCGATACATTTCTGTTAATCTTATTGCTGATTTTTCTTTGTTTTGGAAAAATTTACTGTTTGGCTTCCATGATAACAAGAGTGAAAAACAGAAAGAAATATACCTAGTTAATCTATTGATCATTTTAGGGAAATATCATATTCACAAAGCGAAATTTAGTAATTCTAAACCTTCTTTTATTGCTTTTGGTAAGGAGACGGAACAGTACATCAATTCCATCCATGATTCAAAAAATAAGAAGGCTGCTAAAACCATTCAGTTATGCTCTATCTTTAATGTATTTATTTGAAACTCCCCCTGGCTCTGTTCTTTTATATATTTTTTTGTTTCTGTATTAATGACTCTATTTGTGTGTTCTTATTGTTTGTATCTTAAAGATTTAATAAAGATTAAAAAACTAAAAAAAAAAAAAACGCTCTATCAGTTACCATGAGAAAACAACAAAAAGTTCTAATATAAACTCACATTGTGATAGAATATTAGCGAAAAAGTAAATCTTAACCTTTAACTCCATACCAAAGTCTAGACAATGAAAATATAAATATAAAAAAAATATATAAAAATGATTTGTGTTTGGGACGCTGTGAGCACGGAGACTGTAGAGTATACCGTAAGTTTGAAAGCGTTTAGCTTAAATGATTAATATGAATAAACAGTGCTCATAAACGGCTGCTGGGGTAGTATTCTCAAGTGAAGCGAGTTGAGGCTTGGACCCGGAAACAGCGCTTCTTACGTCATCACTTAACAACCGAATACAGGAGTGCGCGCTCTTCCGGCAGAAGTGTCCTCAGGACCCATATAAGGAAATTCCGCTCCATCTAACGTCACACAGAGCCATTCTCGAAAAAAACTTTCAGAAACTTGTGACAAACCGGAAGGAGTATTTTGGGAACAAACTTAATTTTTGAAACTTTGTCCATGTTTAGCATGGGAATCCAACTCTTTAACAGTGTCAAAAACTCAGTATGCATGAAATAGCATTTCACCCCCCCCCCCCCCCCCTTTAATGCTTTGCATTCAATCAAGTGGTTACTTTTAGTGAGAACGTTGATCCTATTGTCTTGCCTGAAAATGAGTGAACATAATTAATCTCATGTTAAACAGAGCAGATGAATGTTTATGAACAGCTTGATTTATGTCTGACCCATTTTCTTCAAGCAAACCCATTATTAGTGCATGTTGCTGAAGTGTGTTTAGGGACTGAATCATGCAACTGATATGGCTGTGATGAGTCATTTTTTACATATCTTGATAGAAAATTATTTGGAAGAGAAACTGAGAATGAGATCAAAACCAGTTCAAGAAGGAGCATCAGGACTCAACATGTCTGGACGATGAGAACAAACACCAGACCAACACACAAAAACACATTTATACTAATATATACTTATACTAATATATCTGCTGCATTTATAACAGTTTTACCCCGGGAAGATAAAGATATTTTTAAAACCAATCAACTGCACTTATATGCTGTTTGCAAAGTAAAATCATTTACTTGCACCATCCCAGCTAATTAAATATATTCTATTTCTGAATTTGACTTTCAAAACATCCGGTTTTTAATGTTTTAAAAGCGTGTACTTTATGAATGTTAACAGAACCTTCCATTGTATTATTTTGCAAACACCATGGGTTACTTCTGAATGCGAACATCCAACTAAATTGTTTCAGAAAAACTTTCCATAAACAATTTTTGTGCTAACATTTTGAGAACGTTATTAAAGACCAGATAACTTTGAACTCTGAGTGTTCTGTTAACATTACTGAAAGGATGTTTGTTCAAGGCTATTATATAACAATATATTCAAACAACTTTTTGATTAACAGCACTGAATCGTTTGACTCAAATCCTGCTGCTCTCGGCCCGACATATGAAAGTCTCTAAAGGGTAAATCATTTGTCTGCTGTTTGTTTTATTAAACAATGTCAAGAGTTGAAGGTTGATCTCATTATATAAGACAAGCATAACCCACAAATCTCTGACCTCATTTTCTGTAAGAACTGAAGAAAACTGAGCAGAATAGAGTGTGTTGAGACACATACCTGTGCGGTGAGATACTCATATAAACCCTGATTGATGGCTCTTCATGGCAAGAACGCCAGCGTCAGAACAGAAAATACCAGAAACTCAAACAGGCTCCGAGAGAATTCATTTCTGTTATAATTGTGCTCATAATATCCAGCATGACATGTAATTACTCAAGAGAGACGAAGGTCAAATAACCTTGGGAGAACCAAGCATGTCATGGAAACATTCATCCAGAAGCAGGTGAAATGTTGATTGTAAATATGCAATGAATTTTTTGAATCAGTATATCTGAACTTTATCTATCTGGTCTTCAAGAATGTTTTTTATATATTCTGCTACTTGTTTCCGAACATTCCGAGAACATGTAAATGTAACATTCCAATAGTTTTTAAACTTGTTTTAAACTGATAAAATGGAATGTTCACTTACGTTTGCAAAACCAAAAAAAAACTCCTTTAAAACATTTAAAAAACTGGACATTTTGAATTTTAAAGAACTTAATGGGAAAGTTAACCAAACACATTTCGGTGATCACACCATAGATCTGATCCACAACAGTCAGAAGAATGCAGAACAAACATCTATATCTGCTATTTGGGTCACGTCCATCCAAAAATACATGCGGTCACTTCCAGTATGGCTCATCTCCACAGATAAGGAAACACACGTCTGCGCTCCGCTGCGTTTGGAACAGTATACAACTGTACTGCTATGCATTGAGAATGTGCTTGATGATCATTTGTCAAAATATTCAGCATGCAGAGACAGCACACTGCATCCCACAATACAATGCACTCAATCTCACACTGCATTTCTAAATCTATTCATTAGCATGATTTGAATTCTGCAATCTTTGCATTTTATCTGCATGCAATTCAGTTAGGAGGAGTCGAGTGTGTTTGATGAGTGAAGCTGGCAGAGAGATCAGTTCACTCACAGAAATGCAAAGTCATCTGAATACATTTGGCAGTGTGTTAACATCCTTCTTTTAACAAACTAAACATGATCATTACTCAGCAATTCAATTCATGTGATTTATGAATATGACAGACTGATGAGACTCAGGACTGATGAGACTTTATCAGTTTGTCCTGGCCTGATGCTGATCTACAGCAGCTCCATGAAGGAACAGAACAGAATTATGTTAGAATTTATAATCAGATGCTCCTGTGATCAACATTAAACTAAATAAATAACAGTGCAAGAGTAATAAACTAAAAAACAATAATAACAACAAAGTTGCAATTAATTAATTTCGTAATTTCTTAATAGTACTCATTGGAATTAATTTTAAATGTAAAATAAATTAATTAATTACAAGTGAGGTAGTAACTTAAAGTAATTTAAGATCAATCCAATAATGTATAAAATAAATCAAATAAAATATTAAGTTAAATAAAGCAATTTAATAACAACAAAAAGTCATTGTTAACAAAAGCTGTGAAAAAAACACCCTAAATAAAATAAATAAATGTAATAAAATAAAAGCAAGAACACAAACTGCCCAAACACCCTTGAAGACCAAGTACACACTCACGAAGCCCCTCATGAAGACGCGTGAGCTTGTATGTGTGTGTGTGTGTGTGTGTGTGTGTGGTTGCTGTGTAATTTGATGCTCGTGGAGGGTCTGCCATCATCACATGGTGGAAATTTCCACGCGCTCCTCGACTCCGGTTAAACGGGTTTGATTCCGAGGAGCGCCGCCAGTTCCTCTCCCTCCTGCGAGCTTTGCGCTGCTCCTCTGAAGGATCCAGGTGGGTTCAAACACTCATTTATTTCCAGAATAAAAGTGAAACATCGTTGCGCCTCTGCAGAATCACGGTTTGACGCTGGCGCGAGATAGAAATTATACATTAAGAAACATCTCTAAATATATATATATATGAATAGAATTTAAACATACTAATTATTTCAATGCTGCTACACGACAAAACCTAGTAATGTTTGCATGTAGTATTTTTTGCACAAATCACAAACTGTGTTACTTCATGCACGCGCGCGCTAATGCGAAAGCAACATGTTTTGAAATATCATAGTGCTCATTTGAACGATATATATGTTTTTTGTAAAAAAAAAAATAACGTGCATTTTGAATATTTTGGTGAACAGTGTTGTGTCAGTTTCACGCACACAAAGCGTTTTGTGTTTGGCGCGCGCCGGAGCTCGTGCATCAAACCTGCAGCGTTACAGGCTTTAAACATACACACAATGCGCAATTACTCTCACGTCAAGTGTTTAACAACATTTGTATCAATTTACGAAGTCTGAGGCTGGAAAAAGGCGATGCATATCGTAGTTTGTGTAAACCTGCATGCAGGAAGCAGCATCCAAAACAAACCAGCTTTATACAAGGGACACGTGTGAACTTTATCATCGTTTTCAGAGGGAAATATTTTTCCTATCCTGTTCCATTTGCATGTACACGTACACACTTAGCAGACACTCTTATTCTTTATGCATTTAGCAGAACCTTTCAAAACAGGAAGAAAATCTGAGAATTTCTGAGAAGTTTTAGTAAATCCTCTCTCTTGATCTCAAACTATTAAACACTATACTTGCAAAGTAGCAATTCATAAGAATGAGAATAAGTGATTGCATCTTGTGCTGCAGTTGTATTGTGTATGCTAATCCAGAACATTCTGTAATGTGTGAACCGCCCACCAGTGCTCAACTCTCTCTCTCTCTCACACACACACACACACACACACACACACACCACACACACACTAAACTGGATGGAGCTTTAATAATTCATGAGCACAACCATTAATTATTGATATTGCATGCATGCATTTAACTCTTATTAATTTAGAGTCTGAGCTATAAAGCTCTTCAGCTATATATGTTAGTAGGTTCATTGTGTTCTTTTGTCTTTTTCATTCAAATATTCAGATTTTCTGCTAAAAAAATTGTTAATGTGTTAAAAACTAGCTTTTGAATGGTATAGTGAATAATGTAAAATGTCAAAAACTTTTTATTTCAGATAAACGCTGATCTTTGGATCTATCTATTCATCAAAGAATCCTTGAAAAAATATACTCAACTGTTTTAAGTATTGATAATAATAATAATACATGTTTCTGCAAATCGGTATATCAGATACTAAAGACTGGAGTGATGATGCTGAAAATCCAGCTGCACATCAAATTACTTTTTAAAAAATATTCAAATAGTAAAAATATTTAACAATATTACAATATTTCTCACAATAACTGTATATATCAAAGTGTAGTTATTTTTGATGGCATTTTCAAAGTATCATGGAAATCATTGGGTTCAGTGTTTTTTCCAATAATGAAAATAACTGATTCTTGGACCCAGCTGTAATTTTGGGGCAAACTCAAAGACCGAAAATAAACTTATTTTTTTTAAAGAACATGAGTGCCCGTGGAAAACCCACCGCAATGCCACAGTGTTCCGGATGGTTTCCAGAACGTTGATATATGGTTACTTATTGGTTTTTAGCACAACACTAGGGTTGTCTGGTTGGTTTCTGATTGCCTCATGTGAAAATAGTCCATGACGTCTCTAGATATAGCTCTGTCGTCATTCATCCTCATCTTCCATTATTTTCAATGCGAGCAGCTCAGGTCAGTCCATTATGTGTTCTGCAATGAGCAAATCAATAGACTGATAAGATGTTGGACAGAGCAATGAAACCAAGGACATGACAACCACAAAATAAAGAAACTCTTCATAAGGTTTTTATATTTGCAATAATATTTTTTATTCATTCAAGCAATTTTTGTATAGGTGTGTAGCAACATATTTTATATGTTGGCAGTAAATCTGCGGAAACCCAAAATTTTAACAGTCAAAAGTTGTGAAATTTGGCACGTTGTTCGAGTAGCATCTAAGCTACTGTTATGCCAAATATTGGGGTTTTATATCAAACTGTGTAGCGCCACCATCAGCTCAAAGCGGCATTAACATTTCTGTTAACAATGCCTGAATCTAGGAACCGAATGCATTTTCATCTGATCCTGAGTTCAGTTTTAACAATGGTTTAACTTCTAAGCCAACTAGATTTTTCATTATTTTGAGGTAAAAATATTATTTTAAACATTTGCTTTTAAATTATTCAAGAATTGATCAAAGCCATCCAAAGTTACTCACTGGTTTTTGATACTGAATCCAATCCGTTTGCATGTAATGCATTTACAAATTTATATTTGTAACACTTGCATCAAAACTAAAGTAAGATGTTATCGTGTGTAAATCGTGTGTTGTTTGGGAGACGATGTCCAGTTTTTGGGTTGCTGGTCTCGGGCAGGAGTGTAGAGTGTTGCTTCCCAGTGTGGCATCTCTCTCATCTTTCCTCTGTTTCTATGGCAACCATTCCCACATTGACGAAAGCGCAGACAGTGATCTTTTGCATGTATATGATGCTCCAGGATACCCTGTCCTAGAAGTCACTATAATAGCATGAGAGCTTGGGCCGGGTTTCCCATCCCTGTTCCTGGAAGCACACTCCTAGCATCTCTCCTATCTGACCCGTCTATTTCAGGTCTTGGAGTCTGAACTGATGAGCTGATGAGTTGAATCAGATATTTTTGATGGATGTTTTCATATTTTTAGGGCTCTCCGAAGCGGAAGTCGTTATAAACTGTGGGGAGCACAAGTCTGGTAAACTTCTATAGCGTTCAAGCAAATATTTTTTGTGCTCCAATTTGCAATTTGGAAAAAAAATCTAAGATGGTGCTTTTCAAGAGAGGAAAAAATATCAAGAGATTGATTTCATTGGTCAGGGGAGAGAAAAATATACGGTGTTATAAATCTATATTCATTTATTTTAAATGGAAATATATGTGTAGAAAAAAAAAACTTTTCTACACTTTAAAAATGAATGTTAAATTTAGCAAAGAGTCCATTATGAAGAGTTTGAAGAGCGTACTGTTGGTGCACATCCAGAAAAAGACTTGTTAATACTGGTTAGAGTACATTTTTGTTGTTGTTGGCTTTCATCTTTATAAGAAATAGCGTCTAAATAACAAAATGATGGGTTCATTTTTGGGACACTAGTTGAATGCTTATTTTAAAGTCTGTCTGAACTGTTGTTTGAGGGTGAGATATTTGTACTAATTTTGAAAATGTTTAATTTAATTTATTATACAATACTCTGTGAGTGTGAGGTAGAGGTGTTGTGTTTCTGTGGAGTGTTGTGTGTTTGACCCTTGAGCCGGAGCTTCTGATTGGCTCGTGGTGTTGAGTGTCTCCATATAAGGAAAGGCCTCTTGGCACAGGAAGGAGCACCTGCATTAAGACAGTAATATTGGCTTTTTAACTACTTTTTTTGGCACTGATGGATTTTTCAATGGCCAGTATTGATATTTAGAGATTTGAAGTGCAGTATCTGATATAATGTACATAACTTCATAACACACAAATGGCTGAACAAATTTTACACAATATTTAGGTGAATATTGGTAAATATTCACCAATAATTGGAAATGCAGCACTATTGGTGGCCAGTATTTCAATTGGCATTGATGGATTTTTCATTTGCCAATAGTGATATCTAGAGATCTGGAGCACTGATATTGAATAAAATATTGATTCTGTAGACATATTAAGCACGGTTATTACCAGAATTATTAAAAATACTTTACCAATAATTGGGAATGCAGTACATTGGTATATTGTGGTCATTGTTTCATTTGGCGCTGATATTGATAAATCTAGAGATCTGATCTATAACTAAATGTTATAAAAAAAGATTAGCTGAACATGTATTTTATGCAATATTTACTTATAATATATTATTATAATATTACCAGATTAATTGGGAGTATATCACACTATTATTATGGTCAGTATATCAGTTTGCGTCGTCTTGAGTGATGATATTGGATATAATGTTGATGTATAACAACAAAAAAAATGGCTGAATACATATTTGCTTAAATATGTTACAAAATTCACCAATAATTTCATTTGTTGGTACATTTTTCAAGATCTGGAGTGCAGATTAGTGATGGGAAGTTCGATTCTTTTCCACGAACCGGTTCTTTCGGACGGTTCGATTCAATAAACCGGTTGAAAAAACCGGTTCATCGGTTCTTTCACGCTCGACGTAATGACGCCATTGGCGATGACGTAATGGCGTCACGTCTATCAAACATTCAAATATATAAAGTCAGTAATCATAACTTTAGTCAGTTAAAACCTCATAATCATGAAAAGTTTACATTTGAGTTTTGCAACAACACCTAAATACAGTAACAGCAATAATGTGCATATGAGGATTTAAGTCTTCAAGATATAAAGTAAATAAATTAGGTGTCATCAGCGCAGAAACCATGATCCACTTAGTAAACATAATCCATTGCGATGTATTTGTTATTAAATGAACTTACGTTTCGCCAGATTGTCCTTCATCCAAGCCCTCGAAATACCCGCGCTCATAATATTACTAGTACAGAATCAGAATCAATCACCAAAAGAATCCCTTCGGTTCAGATATGCTGTGAGTCAGTTGGCTTCACGCTGAATCGCGCATGCGCAGTATCATCAGTTCATCGGTTCTCAATTCGGACACGTCCGACAGAAACGATTCTCGGTTGAGTGTACTGATGATCCGAAAACCGATGCAACCGGTTCTTGACTAGAGAACGAGAATCGCTCTAACCGGCACGTGCTGCAGTTCAGTGTCATCAGCTGCTCTACTCGTGTTCATGTTCTGTTTACTACAAACTCAATTTGTGAATGTCATCATTAACTATAAATACAGTACAGATATCTCATAAATCATCCCTTATTCCTATTAAACATAAGAGTCTTTAGAGTCTTAATTATTGTCCAACTTCCCTGAAAACCCATTTGGCCTATACATTATATACAATATACAGATTGGAAACATTAATCTAAAAAAAATAATAATAAAAAAAATCAAAATAAAATATAGTTATTTTATCACACTTTCCGATGTTTAACAAAATACTTACAAAATTACACGCATGCGCAATATCATCAGTTCATCGGTTCTCAATTCGGACGCGTCCGACAGAAACGATTCTCGGTTGAGTGTACTGGTGATCCGAACACCGAAGCAACCGGTTCTTGACTCGAGAACGAGAACTGCTCCAACAGTGGGCGTGTTCGTTCATTATCTGGCTCGGCTCGGTGTTCATCTTCAGTTCGGTCTTCACAGCATTTCATTCAGTGTACTGTTTGAGTAAATGGATTACCCCGGGATATTGGTTTATTCTGACTCAGAGGGAGTGTCAGTCACGTTAAAAAAGTTAACAGCTTAACTAATTTGTGGATTTATGCTTATTGGAGACGTGAACCGTTTCAAACGATTCAGTTCGATTTGGTGAACTGGTTCAACCGGTTCACTAAGAAGAACCGGTTAAATTGAACGATTCGTTCACGAATCGGGCATCACTAGTGCAGGTATCTGATTTTATGATGATCTATAATTACTTAATAATAATAATAATAATAATAAAAATAATAATCATCTGTATTTTGCTCAATATTTGACAAAATATCCCAATAATTGTGAAAGTAGCATGTCTTTTAATCTGTCAAGTGGACGTGGTTGTTGGCCAATATCTGCCAATGGGACTTTTGATGGGAATTTTCTGCTCATCTCTAGGTTTTTGATCAGTGACCCCTGGAGTGTGTGTCTGTATATGTGTGTGTACACGCCTCAGTCGCGTATGCAGATTGGCGGATGCTGGTTGGTGTCCCAGAGCGTCCGTGAGGCCGAGCAACCCCAGATTCTTGCCCCAGTGCAAACAGAAGTTGATGCAACGTGTCGCGTTATCTCAAACTCATTTCTGGAAGCCTGTGTGCCCTTCAGTGACGCAGGTGAGGAGAGAGGGGCGGAGCTTCGAGCTGAGTGGTTGATGTAGAAGCATCCTGATTGGCTGAGGTGGGGCCACCTAAAGCTCTTTAAAGCGTCCACTCACCTCCAGGGCAAAAAACTAAGCTCATCCTTGATCTGTGAGTACATCTAGTGTCCTGTGTCTGACCGGCTCTCATTGTGAGTAACCAAACCACCATTAATATATTATTATTGGGTTAAAGCTAGAGGAGATCTGTTGGTTTTGCATTTGGTTGCTCGGTGTTGGTGTTTCTGTGTGTGGTCTGCGTCCAGCCGACAGCTTGAAGAACGCTGATCAAGCACAAACACAGACTTTCCCTTTGAAGAGCGAGTGTGTTTTCATTATAAAACACTCAGGTCATTTCGTTTTGTGTTTCCACTGCAGTTTAGTACAGCTTTAAGTGTGCAGGATTATAAACATGTTGCAACCAAGAGCTGAGCGAAACTTTTTCATTCTGCATCGTAGGGCTGCACGATTAATCGAACGTGATTAATTGCGATTGAAATGCACATCTAGTCAGTAAAGCTGGTTCTGTGATTAGCAGTAAATCTCCATCATCTGCTTTCCATAGTTCTCTGACAAGCTATGGAAAATCGCGTTCATAATCGCAGACGATATAATTGTTGGGTTATGAAATCAACGAAAACCTTCTCGATTATGACAGCTGTTTGCGTATTTTCTCTGGTTGTGTTGATTTAAATCTAGTGGGTCTTGTATCGCAAGTTCAGTGACGCAGGTAGTGACGATTCTCTCCGGCCAATCAGTGATCAGCAGGGTTTACACATCATATTTTGGTAATGGTACGTCTCACTTGGACCCAGTGGAAACCCCCCAAAAGTGAGCCGTACCGAATCATACCATGTCGTATCACACAGTAGAAAGGCACCATTAGACCGGTTTAAAGCCAGTCTGAACAGGTTTCACTCAAACTGCGTCTGCACAGTTTGGTTTAGATTTTGGTTTACTTTGTTGTAACTCCAAAATGCTGCTGAAGCTCTAGAGGAGATGCATTGGATTACTGGAGAAAATCTGAGATGTCTTTGCTGACAAGGACAAACGATTGAAGTATTTCATCTACTGTTTTTCTACGTCTGCTTTCGGTTGTAAATCTAAAAGAGTTTTACTGTGTTTTAATTAAAGCTGCATTAGTCATGTGTTATGAGACGGTCAGATCTCAGCGTTTCTCAATGTGTGCTGAAGTTAAAGTTGAGTCTGTTTGGGTTTGTTGCATTAGCTTTATCTGCTCTCCACTGGTTAGGCTGGTTTTACAAGGCTGGAGTTCGCTCTTAGACTTAATGTCTTACAGCTGAATTTACATGAAGAGTGTTAAAAAACTTAATCTTCTATCACGATATGCTGCAATTTCAGAAAAAAGGGTACAAAAGTTGTTGCGGTACCTTTTTAAAAGCTACCAATAAGGTAACTTTAAGCGATAATATAAACCTTTAGCACACTAACACACACCCTTTTGGGGAAAAATGTGCCCTTTTAAAATGTTTCGCAACAGTGACATATAGGATAAGATCTGATGTGACTTACAGCTGAAAATATGTTATGTGTATATTAATAGTTTTTTTTAACAACTGCAAATATTTTTTTACAATCTTTTTTTACAATGGAAGTTGATGAACACACAGCATCAGGTTATTCATATTATTAAAACTCAAAACAGTTGAGGTAATATAATAAAACTGATCATTCAGACCCTAATTTCTGATTGGATTAGATGCACTGTTGTTCTATATTAAAGCATCGAGTTGCAATCATTAACAGACAAATGAATGAAGTAATGAATGACATTGCTTGTCAGAAGGGTTTATTCTGAATTGAAATAATATTGGTGAATTTTAGCTTATTGCTGTTGTCTAACAGTCAGCTGCATTAGGAACGCACACACACACACACACACACACGTTTACTTTCTGTAAAACTGTTCTCGTGTGTAAATCCAGTAAATGTGTCTATTCCCAGACCTGTGAAATATTTCCATGAGTCTATAGTTCAGCAGTTTTTCTGGCCGCGTTTATGAATCCTTAAAGGTTCAAACCATGTTATTTTAGTATCACTGAGAGACTCTTATAGTTTTTATTAATATGCAATAGTCAGCATTTGAAGTGGATCAAAACTATCTGTTTAAGTTGTTCTAAAACTAAAGACCAAAATGCATCCTTGTCTTACGACAACTTTGGTTAACTTTTTTGGTCCACTTCAAATGTCTACTGTGTTTTCTGTTTTTGTTTTAATTTTAGTTTAAGATTTTCTCGTGGTTTTTTTTTTTTTTTTTATATTTTTAAAGTAAAAAAATTGGATTTGTTTATTTTGGTATAATTGTTATCAATTGAGAATGAAAACTAGCTGAAATAAAATCCTTGTTTATTTTAAATTGTATTTTATTTCAGATGAAGTTTAATTTCAAGTAGCAAAAAAAAAACCCTGAAAATCATGAAAGGCCAGTTTATTAGTATTATTGTGTATTTTTCATGGTTGTTGTGCTGTAGTAAACTTTACTGTAAATAAATGTAACAAAAGTTCGAAAAAATTCGCATACAATTATCTCGAATATGAAAAGTAATATTATGTATCTGAAATTATTCTAACAATTGTTTTCTATGATTTTAGCTAATAATGGTTGTTAATATTGTAAAAAAAAAGATGAAAAATTTTATGGAATGAAAATTGAAATAGTGAATAAAAATTGGACTAAAAATTTATAGATTTTTTTTTATTTTTAATATTTATGTATGTGTATATATATATATATATATATATATATATATATATATATATATATATATGTGTGTGTGTGTGTGTGTGTGTGTGTGTGTGTGTGTGTAAAATTATAAAATGTAATAAAAAAATAAATAATATAGTATAAAAAAAATATATAAATTGGTAGCACTTTATTTTACAGTCCTGTTCCCCATGTACATACTATGTACTTATTATAGTAATTACAATAACTATGTAATAACTAGATACTAACCCTGAACCTACCCCTAAACCTAACCTTACCCCATGTAGTTATCTTGTGTTACCAGAACTTTCGTAGATAAATATACTGTAAGTACACTATAAGTATATGTAAGTACACGTACTGTAAAATAAAGTGCAACCAATAAATTAATATATGATAAAAATTAAAGAAATTTAAAAGGATTTATCTTGCAGCTGATAATAGATCAGTGTTTCTCTCTCTATTAATGTGCAATTAACATGTTAGCTCAAACTAGGTTATGGTGGGGTAAAAACGAATGACTTTCTGAGGCTGAAAATAGAAACAGGTAAAGACAGAAGATCTAGAATTTGTTTAATGAACCATTGGAGCCATGGCTTATCGGTTGCTGAGCTCAAATCTGGCTTGTAGCATTTCTTGATTTTGTTTCATCTGTCTCTCATGCCCATAAAAAGTGCCACAAAAGGCCGCTCTATACAGAGGATGACGTCAAACTGTGTTGTCCTTGAATCTGGTGGGCAAAGAACCAGCATAATGTCAATATTGTAGCACTAATTTGTCTGACAAATATATGTTTTTGTCAAATTTGTGTGTGATAAAGACCCAGAATTGCATTGCTTTTTGTAAAGGTGATTTGGCAGTACATTTAAAAACAACCAACCCTGAAACATCATGACGTGTTTCGCCTCTAGAACAGACCAGATTTGTTTGGTTTTGAGGTAATATTGATTGATTTATCACAGCATGTTCAGAGTCCCCGTCAGTATATTTGGCTCCAAGTGTGGTTATGTTGACTTGTTTTTAGCAGATCAGTTCAGGGTCAGTTGGCTTAAAAACACGAATAGTTAAGCTGCCATTTGTTGTCGCACTTTGCACACATTTTTAAGCATTGCGGTTTAAAAATGACTGAGAAGTTTTCAATGCAATGCATGTGTAACAGTATATTAGATCTGGATGTTCGGTCTTAAAGTGACAGCAGTCTAATATTCCTGCTGTCTGTCTTTCATGTTAACTATACTGTGATATATATCAGTATCGTCTTATCACCTGCCCCTAATTCTAGCTCTAACCAGACTTCTCTGGTTCTTTTTTCAGTTAATTTCTCATAGTCGAAATCCTAAGCTGTAAACATGGAGCGTATGGAGCTGAAGAAAGTGAGCACGGAGGCGGACGATGAAAGCAGTGTGGACGAACGCTTCTCGCCCATCGATTCAGAGAAGGCCATTATTAACGGGTGAGAGTCGCTGTTGTGTGTTTAACCCTGACGCTGTTTGATGTCCACATCTAGAACATTGTGTCACATAGCTTGATGGGAAATGACGTCATATGCTGACACATCCATGCATCGATTCATCGTGTAACAGCAAACAAACAACCTGTGAAATGTCTTGTGAAATGACATGTGTTTGTGTCGTCGATTGCAGCTCACTTCTGGATGAGGACGACACAGAGAGTCAGAAGTTTCTCACCAATGGCATCTTGAAGAAGAAGAAATACGAGGAAGAAGAACATGTGAGATCCTTGTTCTGAAACACATTAGCATATTCATATTCTCTCTCCATGGAGCTGTTGGTTAACTCTGTGTTTCTGTCTCGCAGCACCCGGGTCACACGTCGTTTGGGATGTCCGTCTTTAACCTTAGTAACGCCATCATGGGCAGTGGAATTCTGGGATTGTCTTTCGCTATGGCCAACACTGGCATCATACTGTTTGTGTGAGTATCTGTGCTCAGAATGATGTGGAAAGTGGGAGGGACTTATCAGCTTGGCTCATGAATATTAATGAGGTGTCGGAACTTTCAACCAATCTTAATCCTAGTTGCTGGAGGGCAGTGGTTAGTTGTATTAGGACAGTACTTCTTTGTTAAATAAATATTTAGTGTAGTTTATTAACTTTTTTTGGTATTTGCATAAAATGTAATGCCGTAATCCTGACAGAGATCCTAATTTATTTTTTTATCAAAATTAAAAAATAAAATGAATGACCATAATAGTAAAATATGTTTGTGGATTTTAATAGTTTTAATAAACTAGCTATGGCTACGATTTGGCCACAGTAGGCATTAAAAACTTGAAACCTAAATGAATAAATTAATATTTAATGATATAGTTATTTTTACTGTCAAGGAGTAGCAAAATAAATAAATACATTATACATTTTCATATTACCCAAAACTGAAATAAAAATGAATAAAAACTGTATAGACATATATAAAAAAAAGATGAAAGTGCCACTAAATAAGAAAAGTTAGATTCTATCTATGTATTGTTTCAAAAGTTTTAATGTTTGCTACAGCCCTGTTTGTAGCCAACGAGGTACTTCCAGAAAGCCCTGGAGAGGTTCTTATCTAAGAATGTGCTGGCGATCGTTCTGTCGGGACGGCAGGATTTCTGTGACACGCTACACCGCGCACAACGCTAATAAACTATATGGCTATATTTAGTTCAGCGTCTGGTGTTCAGTAAGGGTTAAAGT
This sequence comes from Carassius auratus, assembly GCF_003368295.1. NCBI lineage: Eukaryota > Metazoa > Chordata > Actinopteri > Cypriniformes > Cyprinidae > Carassius > Carassius auratus. Next base: position 28,323,750 of record NC_039246.1, on the reverse strand, counting down.
GTGTGTGTGTGTGTGTGTGTGAGTGAGAGAGTGTGAGTGGGTGAGTGAAAGAGAGTGTGTGTGTGTGTGTGTGTGTGTGTGTGTGTGTGAGAGAGTGTGAGTGTGTGAGTGAGAGAGAGAGTGTGTGTGAGTGGGTGAGTGAGAGAGAGAGAGAGAGTGTGTGTGTGTGTGTGTGTGTGTGTGTGTGTGTGTGTGTGTGTGTGTGTGTGTGTGTGTGTGTGTGTGAGAGTGTGAGTGTGATTGGGTGAGTGAGAGAGAGTGGGCATGTTTTTGTGTCATATCAGGACACAACTCTGTATAATGACATGGGTATGACACAGGTATTACAAGGAGAGGGTGACTTATGAGCACATAACCCATGTCCCCATTTTTCAAAACGCTTATAAATCATACAGAATGAGTTTTTTTGAGAAAGTAAAAATGCACAAAGTTTCCTGTGAGGGTTAGGGTTAGGTGTAGAGAATATACAGTTTGTACAGTATAAAAACCATTACACCTATCGGATGAACACACTTTACACAGAAACAAACGTGGGTGAGTGAAAGAGTGTGTGTGAGTGTGTTTGAGAGACTGAGTGTGAGAGTGTGAGTGAGAGAAAGTGTGAGATAGAGAGTGTGTGTGTGAGTGGGTGAGTGTGTGAGAGAGTGTGTGTGAGAGAGAGTGTGTCTCTGTAAGAGACTGAGTGTGAGAGAGTGTAAGTGAGAGACTGAGTGTGTGAGAGTGTGTGTGAGTGTGATTGGGTGAGTGTGTGAGAGAGTGTGTGAGTGTGAGTGGGTGAGTGTGTGAGAGTGTGTGTGAGTGTGAGTGGGTGAGTGTGTGAGAGAGTGTGTGAGAGTGTGAGTGAGAGACTGAGTGTGTGAGAGTGTGAGTGGGTGAGTGTGTGAGAGAGTGTGTGAGAGAGAGAGAGAGTGTGTGTGTGTGTGTGAGTGGGTGAGTGAGAGATAGTGTGAGATAGAGTGTGATTGTGTGAGTGGGTGAGTGTGTGAGAGAGTGTGTGAGAGAGAGAGAGTGTGTGTGTGTGTGTGAGTGGGTGAGTGAGAGATAGTGTGAGATAGAGTGTGATTGTGTGAGTGGGTGAGTGTGTGAGAGAGTGTGTGTGTGAGGGTGAGTGTGAGTGGGTGAGTGTGAGAGAGAGTGTGTCTGTGTGAGAGAGTGTGTGAGAGAGAGTGAGAGAAATTGTGTGAGTGAGTGTGAGAGAGAGTGTGTGTGAGTGTGTGTGTGTGAGTGAGTGTGTGTGTGTGTGAGAGAGAGTGAGGCCAGCAGGAGGAAGCCGTGGATGCACACCTACAGCTCTCAGAGCTCAGTCTCAACCTCACATCTCTCTTTCATTCTCCGGCGCTCGTGTCAGACGGTTATTTCTGTTCGGTGAGCCGCAGGAGGCCAGTGTCATGTGACTAAACCACCATTAACTGATTCTAGAGATCCATCTCTCTGTCGCTCAGTTTGTCTGGCTGCAGCTGAACGTGAATTAGACTTGTTTTATGCGTCGCTTCATATGTCATTCAAACGGTCTCTTCCTGTCCAAGCTGGCGGTCCTTGGCTCAAATAAGCTGAATTGTGGAGAAGATTTTCTCATAGTCAAAAATCTTGCTTTAGAAAAGTTGCAAATGTTATCAATGCATATCTTTGACTTTAACATCTACTGTTGTTGCGTAATATTTCGAGACTCGTCTGTAAGTCAGATGCTCTTTAGCACATCTCTGATCATCTTATATTGGCTAAGAAACATGCTGTGACAGTAACTGCGGTTTATTTTTGAAGCGTTTTCTAAATGCAGACTGCACATATGTGTGTCTGTGCATTGACCACACACAGCTCTAATGCTATCTATACTCTCAAAATAAGGTGAGCAGATTTCTGAAATGGAAACCATTTGACTTGTTCAAACTGACCCCTAACTGGTTTTGATGCAAATCACCAAAACAACAATAGTAACCACTGCAAATAACAAACACATCAAAATATATATATATATATGAATATCTACTAACTTAGTTTCTACCCCAAAATAAAACGTAATTTTAATGTTTATTTTCAAATATTTTCAAATGTTCAGGTTTGTTTGGAAGGTTATTTAAACGTTACGTAAAATGTTTTTTTAGAATGTTCATCAGATACAAATAACATCATAAGAACATTCTGAGAATGTTGATCTCAAAACATTTTCTCTCATCGTATCAGACATTAATCAAGTTACTAGAATGTTCCATAAACATTAGGAATGTTCAGTTGTAACGTTTATATAACGTTGTCAGAACGTTCCGTACTGGCTGGGTAGCTCATGATAGGAAGCGTTCCTAATGTTTCCTTCTGTTTCTGCAGCATTCTCCTGTTTGGAGTCGCTATCCTGTCGCTGTACTCTGTTCATCTGTTACTAGTGACGGCCAAAGAAGGAGGTGAGCTTGTAGAGCGATCGTAAACACACATATTAACTTATGAAACGTGTATTTGATGCTGTAATATCCTCTGGCTGCAGGCTCGCTGATCTACGAGAAGCTCGGGGAAAGAGCGTTTGGATGGCCGGGAAAAATGGCAGCTTTTGGGTCAATAACTCTGCAGAATATCGGAGGTAATGATGCTATATTGAAAGTAGCTTGAGTCTTCAGTTTGTAGCGTGAGTGATGTGATAGTAATGTGTGTCTGGCTCGTCTTCAGCCATGTCCAGCTACCTGTTCATAGTCAAATACGAGCTGCCGGAGGTGATTCGAGCGTTTCTGGGGCTGGAGGAGAACTCTGGGTAAGACTCAGTGTTTGTGTCTGTAGATAAAAGCATAATAACTGATTTATGATGGAAATCTGTGGCAGTGTGAGTGTCTGTGATTGATTGGAGAGAAATAGGGATTGAAGCATGCATCATGTAAAAAATGTATACATGTATTTAAGAAATCCTTTTTGTTTCTGACCGCATTGGCAGAATCTGACTCAGTTCTGATGTACTTCTGAGAAAACGGGTTTTGTCATTTTGCTTCTCATGAAAATGCATTTTGATTAAAGGATGTTTAGATACAAAATACTGAATAATGGCACTTGTCTTTTGTAGAGCTTGTTTAAAGCTGAAACTGAATCATTTTATATTTATTGACATTTGTAACCACAAAACCAATCATAGGAGTCAATTTCTCGAAATTGAGATTTATGCATCATCTGAAAGCTGAATAAATAATCTTTCCATTGATGTCTGGTTAGTGAGGAGGATATAATATTTGTCTGAGATACAACTATTTGAAAATCTGGAATCTGAGCGTGCAGAAAAATCTAAGTATTGAGAAAATCATCATTAAAGTCGTTCAAATGAAGCTCTTAGCAATGCATATTACTGATCAAAAACTAGATTATATATTTATGGTAGGAAATTTACAAAATGTCTTCATGGAACATGATCTTTACTTAATATCCTAATGATTTTTGGCATAAAATAAAAATGTATAATTTTGACCCATGCAGTGTTTTTTTATTTATTTGTTGGTTATTGCTACAAATATACCCCAGTAACTTAAGACTGCTTTTGTGCTCCATGATCACATTTTACAACAGTGCCTTTTTGCTAAAGCGGCTTTGAAAGCATCCGTGTTGTATAAAGCGCAGATGGAATCCATATAATGAATGGAATGGTTCTGCAGCATGTTTTGAGATCTCCGCATCATCTAAGAGCGCTGCTGTGAGTATATGTTCTGGTTCTCTGTGCAGTGAGTGGTATCTGAACGGGAACTACGCAGTGGTGTTGGTGTCCGTCTGCATCATTCTGCCGCTGTCTCTGCTGAAGAACCTGGGTAAGACTTGTCTGTGAGCAGTGCAGTGTGTGTGTGTGTGTGTGTGTGTGTGACGCTGGTTGTCCTCTCTCTCATCAGGGTATCTGGGCTACACCAGCGGCTTCTCTCTCTCATGTATGGTGTTCTTCCTCGGAGTGGTACGTTTCTCTTCATTTGCTCTGGATGTTTAATAGCAGCTTTCTGTTCAGTAAAAGTGAAAATCATTCACTCGCCCTCATGCTGTTCCAAACCAGTGTTCATCTAATATTATTGAAATAACATGTTTTTTTTTTTTTTATAAAGTATATTTTTTTGAACTTTTTTAGTGCAAAGCATGACTTCACTATTATAGTTTTTAATAACATTTAAAAATATATTTTTATTGGTTTTTTAAATGTCTGTGAATGTTTTTATTTTTATTTTACTTATTTTAGTACAAGTTAAACCTAATTAAAAGTTAAGTGAAAGGATTTTATTTTATTACTAGTCATGAAGATCATTTTTATGCTTTTAGTGAACTAATATATATTTTTCCATTGTAGTAGTTTTTCTATATAAATTAGTTATTTTAGTATATCAAGAAGTTATATTTCAAGCAACAAAACTTATGTCAGATATGTTTTGAGTTTTTAGTGAACTATAATTACTCAGTTCAAAACCTTTATCAAATTTTAGTTAACATTTTGTTTTTCTTTTTTAGTTTATTTTTAATTTTTATTTAATTTTTTTTTTTTTTTTGTTATGTTAAAAAAGTGTTTATTACATTTTATTTCATGAACTTTTTTTATGCATCTAGTTTTAGATGATGATAACCCTGTTAAATCGTGTTTTAAGGTAACTTTGATTCTCTCTGGGTTGATCTGTTTCTGATTGCATTGTTTGGTGTCTCTGGTTTGATTCTCAGCTGATCTATAAGAAGACGATCCTGCCGTGTCCTCTGCCGTTCTTCTTCCAGAACGGCTCGGATGCTCTGGGTCTGTACTCGCTGCACAACGCCTCGACGCTGACCTCTTTATCAGCAGTGAACGCTCCTCACCCGGATCCTCACGCACCGCTCCACAGCGCCGTCCAGGTCACGCCTCGCCCCGAGGACACCGAGGACATGTGCACGCCCAAATACTTTGTGTTCAACTCACAGGTGACGTGGAAACATGTGCCTGAGCCTGTCAGACTGGACGCTGTGTGTGGACACCGCCTCACGCCGCTTGCTGTGTTTGTGTCTTTCAGACCGCGTACACCGTTCCCATCCTCGCCTTCGCCTTCGTCTGTCATCCTGAAGTTCTGCCCATCTACAGCGAACTCAAAGAGTGAGAGAAACTTTGTACTTGTGCAAAATAACACTAAAATCATAATGCACCAATGTAGAAAACTGTGTGTGTGTGTGTGTGTGTGTGTGTGTGCACTACTGTCGAAAAGTTTGGGATCAGAGCAATTTTTTATTTAATTTTTTTTTATGATTTTTACAGGGTTTTTTCTGCTCATCAAAAGCTGCATTTATTTGATCAAAAATACAAGAAAAAAAATTTATATTGTGAAATATTATTGTGATGTAAAATAAAGATTTTCTATTTTAATATACATTAAAATGTAATTTATTTCTATGATAGAATGCTGTATTTTCAGCATCATTCTACTGTTATTTGCTGATTTATTATCAGTGCTGAAACTGTTGTGCTGCTATATATATATATATATAATTGTATTTATTTATTTTTTTATTTTTTTGGAGCCTTTGATACTTTTTTTCAGGAATCTTTGATGAACAAAAAGTTAAAAAGAAGAGCATTTATTTAAAATAGAAATCTTTTCTAACAATACACACTACCGTTCAAAAGTTTGATGTCCGTACATTTTTATTCATTCTTTTTTTTTTAAGAAATTTAAACTTTTACTCCGCAAGAATGTTAAATTGTTAAGAAGTTTGCTGTTCTTTCTAACTTTTTATTCATCAAAGAATCCTAAAAAAGAATTGTAGTTACCCCCCCAAAAAATAATGTCAGCCAAACTATTGATAACTCTATTAATAAATCAGCATATCAGAATGATTTCTGAAGAAACATGTGACACTTTCAGCTTTCAGAAAATTCATCTTTGCGTCACAGAAATAAATTACCTTTTAAAAGGATATTAAAATAAAAACCTTTATTTTATATTGCAACAACATTTTGCAAGATTACTGTATTTTTTCTGTATTTTTAATGAAATAAATGCAGCCTTGAAGAGCAGAAGAGACTTCTTTAAAAACATTACAAGTCTTACTAACCACAGACTTTTGAACGGTAGTGCACATATATATATAAAATGTTTTATTAGTAGTATTATTTTTTTACAGTTCCAGTAACAAAACTTTATTTTTTTTATTTTTTTTTGGGAATGAAATCCGCTCCTGGTGTTCCTCAGTCGCTCTCGAAGGAAGATGCAGAAGGTATCGAACCTGTCCATCCTGGCGATGCTGGTGATGTACCTGCTCTCCGCTCTCTTCGGTTACATGACGTTTTATGGTACGCTACAAACACACTCTCCTCATACACACCTTCAGCGCTCTTCCATCACGACGTGCTCCTCACTCTCTGTCTGTGTGTGTGTGTGTGTGTGTGTGTGTCAGATCATGTGGAGGCAGAGCTGCTTCACACCTTCACAAAGGTCTACAAGTTTGACACGATGCTTCTTCTGGTGCGTCTGGCCGTGCTGACGGCGGTGACGCTGACCGTTCCCATTGTGCTGTTCCCTGTGAGTAACTAAACACACCCTGTGAACATGCTGTGAAGTGATGTATCCACCTCCTCTTACTCTTATTGAGGTTGTAAATGTCCACCAGAGGGCGCTGCTCTTCATTTCTACAATTTTAGTGCATGCTACCCTTAATTAATGCAACCATATTAATATCAGTATCTTATTGGTCATCGGTCACCCTGTTCATTAGATATCAGAACCAGCAACAACTATTGAAATATCTGGTAACTGCTAGTAGTTTCAACACTTTTTATCATATTCTGCACATTTCAACCCTGCTTCAGCACTGGAAAAAAATAGTTACAAACTGGATTGTTTCAGGGTTATTATAGTTAACTAAAACTAAAACCATAAAAAATCATTACTTGGAAAAAAAAGTAATTTTATTTTATGTTAAATAAAATATATATTTAGTTTCAGCTAGTTGACAAGACAAAGATTCTTGCTTTTGTTTAGTGTAACTTTATGTGATAAGATAATTAAAACTGATAAAATACAAACAAATAAGCGAAAACAGAAAAGCGATGATACTAAAACCATAAAAAAATACATAAACTTATTTTATTTAAGCTAGTTTCTAAGGGAACATTTTTCATTTTCAGCTTGATTTTTTTTAAATAACTAAAATAAATAATAAAAACAAATAAAAAATGAAATGTATTTATTAAAATATCTAAAAAAAAAAAATTTAATTCATAGAAATGACAAAAACTAGAAAAATGAAATCTAATTCAAAATATTAGTAAACTATATATATATCTATATATACATATGTATATCAATGATAGTAAAACCGTAACACTACTTGAAATAAAAGAAACGTTAACTGAAATGAAATATATTAACACTTAAACTAGTTGCAAAGGCACCAATTCTTATTTTTAATCTAACTTGATGTATTAAATAACAAAAAATAAAACATTTAAAAATATATAGACATTTAGGGGAATTTATAAATAATAAAAATTACAAAAAAAACACACACACAACAAAATTAAAATGTTAAATAAAATGAGTTAAAAAATAAAATAAAATTTTTAATGTAAAAAAAAACAACAGTGATATATCAGTAACAATAAAATAACACTGATTTGTTTAATGAATAATGTGTGTTTCTGTCATGTGACAAGCAGAAGGCGACGAAGAGCTTCTTTTGCTCACACACACACACACACACACACGCGCACACACACACACACACACTCTCACAGTGAGGGAGGGGCGATCAAAGCCAGTGGAATATTACCTGATGCAGTGCAGTGAACTTGCAAAGCTGCAGTTACAGCAAGTGGCCACCGTGGCGCTATAAACACACAACACTCCTGCAGCTCTCAGAGTCAGATCAGCGTTTCACTGAAGACTGACAGGTGCTGCTCTTATTTGATCAGTCTGTCGAAGGTGATTTCATCAGGACCGGTGAAAGCGATTCGGCTTCAGGCAACCTGTGTAACAGAGCACAGTTGAGCTGAGGCCTGCTCAGGGGTCGCAGAGTTTGGCAATGTGACATTTCATGTTTCCAAGGAGTTCTTGGCCTTCAAGTTGCTCTTAAATGTCACGGCCTTTGTGCGTGAGATTTCTTTTGTTTTGTTTCGTCTGAGAGCCAACGGAGACCTTGAGTCAGATGCACAGACGACACTCGCTAACAGAAAACGGCGATGCGAGTGCTTTTATTCTGAACGAGTCTAAACCAGGCTCCTCATGAGAATTCTGGATTTTTGTGTGAATAATTAGTTTAAGTTGGAAAATCTACTCATCTTTTATTTTTTTAAGTCAGTACTTCACTTGCATTGTGTGCATAATATACATGCTTCTTTTAAGATATCCTTTTCAGGGTTGTTGTCATTAAATAATATAAATATCTTAAATATATATGTATTTTAGTATAATATGATTTAATTCAATATAAATGAAAAATGTAATTAAATGTAGGAATGTAATGTTGCAACCTAACCAAAATAAAATTGAAGCATTAAAATGTCTAACTGGAAATGAAAAGATAATAATAATACAGTGAAACACAAAAATGTATACAAAGTAAAAACAGAAGCATTAAAATTAAAATAAAATAAAATAAATAAATGTATGCATTTAGCAGATGATTTTGATCCAAAGCGACTTAAAGTGCATTCAGGCTAACAGTTTTTACCTAACTAAATAAAATAACAAATACATAAATATGAATAAAATAATAAAAAACTAAAATTAATAATAAATTCATCAATATTAGTAAACTAAAGCTAAAATAAAAATAAACTAATCTTAGAAAGGCCTCTAACCTAAACAGAAGTATTTAAAGTAATAATAAAAAAACAACAATGTATTAAATTGACAACTGAAAATATAAAAATAAATAAAACTTAAATCAATTAATTAATATGCTCTAAAGCTAAAATAAAATAAAATGTTCTTATTTATTTGTTTATTTTGAAAAAAAAATTACAAATGCATATATATATATATATATATATATATATTTATATATAATTTTTTTTTTTTTTTTTTTCATATATGTTAGTTGGTGCTCTGACCCTGTGATTAGGCCGGTCTGTCTCTCATGTGAGGTCAGTGCAGCCCAGGGTCAAAGGTCACGTCAGATAGTTTACACCCATCTGAGAGTAACTCAGCCGCTCCATACAGGAGCTTGATTAGAGAGTGTTCCTCCAGCAGAACCTCGTGGCTTTCTCTCGCTCACAGTGACACTTTTCTTCATCTGGTTTTGTGGTTGATGACTGATCTCTCTCTCACTTCTGTCTTTGTGATCTCTGAAGCTATTTTTAGAGCCGTTTCTCTGAAACTAGCATGCTAAGCTACTTATTTCGAAGCAATTAAACAACACCAAGGCTGAAAGTGTTATCTGCACGACAAAAAACAACAGGCAGATAACTACACTAAAGCTATTCAGGACAACAAGCTCTTACAGACATTTCTTAGATTACAGTATTTGGAAAAAAACAGAAGTGGTCTGTTTTCATGCTATAAAAAGAATGAGACGAACATGCAAATTAACACAACACACTACTGTAGTTACACAAAAATATTGCATTGAAAATGACTTGTACTAATACGCATTTTACTTTTTTTTGCATTTATTTGATCAAAAAACAGTTTTTGATGTGAATATATTTTGACATTTATTTCTGTGATGTATTACTGCAGTCTTCAGTGTCACATGATCTTCAGAAATCATTCTGATACAATGATTTACTGCTAACATTTCTGATCGTTATCGATGTTGAAGACAGTTCATATGTTTATGCAAACCATAAGATTATTTGATGACCAGAAAGCTGAAGAGAACAGGATTTATTTGAAACCGAAATCTTTTGTAACATTATCTGCATGCATTTGCCGTCACTTTTCAATCGATTTAATGCATCCTCGTTGAATGAAAGTAACAATGCTAGAGATTGACCATCTTAGCCGACTGAAACGAGTTGACCTTTACTTTAAAGAGAGTGTGAAAACATCTGAGCTGTAGTCAAGGCAGTCAGAGACGTGACAGGAACTGGGAAAATGTCTCAAATGCTTGGAGTCTGGACTGAAATGTGGCACCCATGTGACGGCTGGAGGACTCTTCCAGGGCCAGTTTTACTAAACGGGGAACATTAGCACGAGCTGTTAGTAAAACTGGCCCCAAGTCTGCTCTACACTTCTTTAGTGATGTGTTATGAACCCAACCTGTTCTTATTAAACCATGTCGCAGAAATCACTTAATCAACTTTTTCTGCTAAAAAAGCACTCAAAAGAACCACTATATTTTACTGGACTACACTTTATAATGGAAATACACATTTTTACTCACAGATATGATTCATATAGTTTTTTGGTTAATTGTTTGATGCCATTAAAATAACATTACGTCTTGCTGCTTAACGTGATGTAAATAAATAAAAGGACTGAAGCAAGAGTTCAGAGATATGCAAAAAAATAAGTAAATCATCTGAATGATCATAAATCAAGATACTTTTAGTAGTGAAGCAATATGACCTAAGATATTAATGAAAAATTCATTAAAAAAAAAATCTGCTAGTGCAGTCAGAAGACTATAAGATTTTTTTTTTGGTATAATTTTATATATATTATTTTTAACATGATAATATTATAACATTTATAAATAATTGTTTTAATATAAGATTTTATATTTTATTTTTATCTATTTGTTATTATTAGAAGTAGTTGTATATTCAATAAATTCTTTAAGAATTGTTAATAAATTAAGAATATTTATTAAAAATAATATATGTCTCAATTTGTTAATATTACATTTTAATTAATTTTTTACATGTTGAGGGTTAAGGTTAGGGTTTTTTCTCAACTAAATGTATTTTTATATAAAAATGCTTATATTATAAAACAAGTGAAAAATCTTAATTAAGAAAATATTTTTTTTTTTTGCAGTGTGAAATTGTAACGAGTCCGACAGAGGAAAACTGTGTGTGTGTGTGCGTGAGTGTGTGTGTGTGTGTGCGTGTGTGTGAGTTTGCAGAGCTAGAATAACTTTCTACCATAATATTAGTTCTCCAAGGCATTTGATTAGATCTAATCAGAAAATCGTGTTCATATACGAAGATGTTTGCTTTTCATTTGTGTTGAATCATCTGTATACTGGAGCTGTTTCTCTAATACACATTTAGCATCTATGGTGCAAAGGCTTTCAAATACATTTATGTGAAAAAAAATCACTTCTATTGTTAAAACTAATATAAATTGAAAAGTGGAAATGTATATATACATAAAAACACTATATATGAACAGTAATAATGTTTGTATTTCCCATTTCACTCACAATATCTTTTGTTAAAAAAGTGAATGCTTTACTGGTCTTTTTCTAAGTTCTGTATCGTGTGTTGATTTGTGTGTTCAGATCCGTTCTTCAATCATCACAATGTGTTTCGCTGGAAAAGAGTTCAGCTGGATCCGACACTTGCTCATCGCCGCTGCGATACTGGCCTTCAACAACCTCCTGGTGATCTTCGTCCCCACCATCAGAGACATCTTCGGCTTCATCGGTCAGTGCTCTCTCGCGTGTCAGTAGATCTGAGAAATAAAGCTGATCTCACACACATTCCTCCTCTTCCTCCTGTAGGATCGTCTGCAGCCACCATGCTCATCTTCATCCTCCCGGCCGCCTTTTACCTGCGGCTCGTCAAGAGTTTACCCTTCAGATCGCCGCAGAAAATATCTGTAAGAGAAGACTCTATTCTGTTCTGTTGTTCAGTGCTGGGTAGATACTTTCAGATTGTGGTCCTTTACTGAATATTGTTGAAAATTTTAATTTGAGACGTTCTGTTGCATTACATACTGAAGGTAATATAACCGGACTACTTTTGAACTAACCTTAGCACGAATGGATAAAAGCTAATTAATTAAATCCTAAAAATTTTAAACCAAAAATTAATAATAATAATAATTCAAATATTGACTTAAAATCTCAAGTGAATATTAAAATGATGAGGTGTAAAAATGGATTCATGGAATCCATAAATTAAGTAACATTTTAAAATGATGAAATCAAGTTTTACTTTAAATAATTAATGTATAAATAATATATTATCCTCTAATCCATTGTCACTGTAATCTGGTGATTTAAAAAAATGTATGCATTTAAAAAATGCAATATAATGTAATTACAAGTTTTTCATTTTTGGAATCTTTATGTAATACAGGTTACATTTAATCAGTTACTACCCAGCTATTATTATATTATATTATATTATATTATATTATATTATATTATATTATATTTTCATGATATTTTTTTAACTGTAAGTAATGTAAAAATTAATTAAAAACTAATTTACATATATATATATATATATATATATATATATATATATATATACAGTACAGACCAAAAGTTTTGAAAAAACTATTTCTAATGTTTTTGAAAAACATAACTATTTTTAATGTTTTTGAAAGAAGTTTCTTCTGCTCATCAAGCCTGCATTTATTTGATCAAAAATACAGAAAAAAAATGTATATTGTGATATATTATTATAACCTAAAATAATTGTTTTTAAATTTATTATACTTAAAATGATCATTTATTTCTGTGATGCAAAGCTGAATTTTTAGGATCATTATCACATGATCCTTTAGAAATCCTTCTAATATGATGATTCATTATCAAAGTTGGAAACAGTTCTGCTGCTTAATATTTTTTCAGAACATGTGATACTTTTTTAGGATACTTTGATGAATAAAAAGTAAAAAAAAAAAAAAAAAAAAGCTATGTTTTTAAAATATTAATATTTTGTAATAACAATATACACTACTGGTCAGTAATTTGGGGTCAGTAATTTTTTTTCTTTCTTTTTTTTAAATAAAATCAATACTTTTATTCAGCAAGGATGTGTTAAATTGATAAAAAGTGATAGTAAAGAAAATAAATTATTAGAATATATATTATTAGAATTTTTTTTTATTTTTATAAATGCATATATAATATTTCACAATATTACTGTTTTTTTCTGTATTTTTGATCAAATAAATGCAGGCTTGATGAGCAGAAGATTATATTTTTTTTGTTTTTTCATAATTCCTATATTATATTACGTTATGTTTTTTTTAATTGAATGTGATTTGATCTCCAGGCAGCCGTTTTCCTGGTGGTGGGTATCTTCTTCATGATCGGCAGCTTGTCTCTGATCGTCTTGGACTGGATTCACAACCCGCCGGGTTCAAAAGGAGCTCATTAAAGCTCCGGCGGTCGTCTGCTGAAGCCGTTTCATCCCAGAGACTCGGACGAACCCTGCGCCTCTACCTCGCTCTCGTTCACGTCTGAACGTCTCCCAGCTCTCACATCCCCGCCGGGTTCACGAGACTCGCTCATCACCAAAGATGAAGAGAAAGAGAGAGAGAGAGAGAGTGAAGAAGGGTTCATCAAATAAGCACTTGAGGATTTTTATCAAGACATGCCAACAATCACCTTTTCTTCCTGTTTGCCTTCATTAGCTGGTCCTAGATGGTTAGTTAGTTAGTTAGTTTGGTTTAGTTAGTCACGTATGCTGAGGAGGATCTTCCACAAACAAAATGAAGACAAGTAAACGGTGCTGATTTCCATTTCACTTGAATCAGATTTCCTCTTTGAGAGGGGGAAAAAGTTCAGATAAGTGCATTTTTGTATTAAAATGAAGTACAGTTGGTCCACAAAAGCTCCGCTTTTTCCTCTCAAACTGATCCACAAGCATCGATTAGAAGATTTTGAGCGGGTCAGTTCCTCTCAAGATGATATTTAACCACGCCAAACGTTTCTGACTCATTATTAATCAGCGTTTCGTCATCGCACACCGGTCCGGACCTGACCGCTGGGCTTGGCTTTCCACGATCTGTTTCCTGTGGAGATCTGTGCCTTCTTCCTGTGCCTCGCCGGAGAGAAACCTGAAGGTTTACTGAAGCCTGTCTCTCCGCATGCGCCGAAGTGGACCATATTTAAAGATCATGTGGTGATCTATCTACTCATAGAGCAAGTGAATATTTCAGATGTTACGGTTATGATATTTTTGCATGTGTTAAATCAGAAACATGGTGTTTTTTTGGACGTTGTATATGGTTTGTAAATATCGTGCTCGATGATGGACGCTGGAAGAGACGGACACATGAGAGAGTTGTAGTATTATATTTAGATGTCGGTGCCATCTTTTGTAAATCTGTAGAAAAGCCGTTGTATTTCTTTTGTGTGTTCTTGGTGGTTTTTATGATGAACTGAATAATGGAGTTGTGTGGGGTTTTTCTTTCTTTCTTTTTTGTATGTTGTTTGATTAGTTAACGGCTGAAATGGTACACAGAGACGAACGTTTGTCAGCGAGAATGTGCTTGAAAACCTTCAGATTAGTCTTCCACCGTTTACCTCTGCAAACACAGACCGGATGTGTTCATAAGTGCCATTTATTTATGAATCTTAAAGTCGACGTGAAATCAGAACAGACCTTGTTTGCTTTCTTAATAACACTTCAAATCCTGCTAGTTCATGTATTAACTAAATGTAAGAAATACATTTATTTCATTGTTATTAAAGTATTTATGTTTATTTTTGAACGGCATTTTTTTTCTTTTTCTGGCCAAAATGTATTTTAAATATATGTTGTAAACAGTGATGTTAAGTGTATTTTGTTCAATTAAAAACAAAACTCAAATTTAGTTTCAACCAAAATGTTTTTTTGTTTGTTTTCAAAATGTGTTTCAGGGACAAGAAAATACATTTCCAATTCATTAATTTTTAAAAAGTTAACGTGTTATTGACAATAACACAACTACTTTTTTTCAAATATGAGAAGTGAACATGTTTCCTTAATTGATTTCAGAAAATGTAAAATATTTTTTGAATTTCTTAAAAAAAAAAAAAAGTTTTATATTTGTAAAATATATTTTCAAAAATTTCCAAAAATATATAGATGGTAGAAAACATACTGACATATAATAAATATATATTTCGGCTGCTTTTGAATATTTTGAATATACATTTTATATACATAAATTTTATATATAATTTTTTCTTTTGCCGTTTGGGTAGCTACTAAAAATATGACTAAGTTAATGTATTAGAATTGATAATGTATAAGTAAATTAAGACTCTTTAGAACTATGTTAGTTCATGTTACCAGACTAATCTTAACAGGAGAACTTTATTAAGGTTAAGGCACTTAATGGACACCTTATTAAGTTTAAAGAAACACATTCTTTATACATGTTCCAAAGAAACTCAAAGGTAAGTCACTTTCCTTTTTTCTCAGTTGTCTTATTTTCATATGTGATCCCGGGAGTAAAATGGGTTGTGAAGTGTTTTCATGTCGACTTTAAGTGTGTTTACATGAGACGTCCACAGCCTTCCTTCAGGGAAAATGTGCAGGAATTGTATTGTCATTGAATGTACGAACTGTAACAGTTTACATGTATTATGGTAATGTGAAATGAACACAGAATCCTAGTATTGTTCTGACTGTAGAGGAACAGTCGTGAGGAATGAGGTCTGTTCAAAAACTGCCATCATGTCCATTAAAACCACAGCCAATCAGCTGCGGCCTCCTGCAGCTCGACCAATCACGAGCTGCGTATCTGCCACATCACTGAGGGGTTTTGTATCACTGAAGCTGTATCCATATTATGTAACATGAAAAATAAAGAAATAGAAATGTGAAACAACATCCTCCTTTGTGTTTTCACTGATGGAGAAAATCTTCAGTTGACATGGTGATATGAATATGGAAATATTGAATTATGATAATGAGGTCAGAAATTATGCAATGCATCTTAAACATTCATAAACATAAATTTTTTTGCAATTGCAGTAATACATAACATGATAATAATAATTGAGTTACTTAGGATAAAAGCTAATAAATACAATTATTTGACTAAATTTAGCACTGAAGTCTTTGTCCTAAAAATAAGATTAATTTACTTTAGGCTAAATATATCTTATTTCTTGATTTCGTTTCGTGAGATTCATCCACATGTTCAAGAACAGGATGGAAGTTACTTTGTATGAAAGTATTTGCTAAATGATTAAAATAAAAAAAATGTAAATGAAATCACGTAATTTGACTAAAGTATTAGTAGTCCTAAAAATAAGATTAATTTAGTTAAATGTCTTGTTTCTTAATTTTTATAATTTTAATGAAATTGTTGTTTATTTATGTAATATATGTTATATATATATATATATATATATATATATATATATATATATATATATAAGCAATATAAATTTGGTTTAAAAAATTAATTAAATTATATACATTTGAAATATTTAAACCATTTTTCAAAAAGGGAATTTTGTGCATTTTAAAACAACGCATGGCTACATAAGAAACATTTACATATTCTTCAAAAACTCACTTTGGCTGATCTGTTAAATTAATAAATTAAAATTAAATCACTAAAATTAAGATACATTTTCTTTCAGCAAAATATAATGCTTTATTTAATATAATGTTTCATTCACAATAATTTTTTTGTTTTCTTAAAAGAAAATATTTTATAAATGTAATTAAACAATGCAAATTAAAGGAATATAATTTTACTCACATATATAGTAACATTTTAAATATTTGGGAATTTTGTGTATTTTAAAAAGCACAAACATATTTTATAACATGCAATATAATATTTTTTAAAAGGCAATATATAACGAACATCAGATTATCTGTCTGATGTTTATTATTTATTGTTGATGAGTCATTTCCAGTGCAATTACATGAATACACTATAGGGCAATAAAACACGTCATGATCCTTAAACACACCAACACTTGATCCAACAGGCCGCACACACACACACATGATCCAGCGCTCATGTTTAATGCACAGTGAGCAGTGTGTGTGTGTGTGTGTGTGTGTGTGTGTGTGTGTGTGAGCTCTCAGTCAGGATGCGGGTCACAGGCTCAGTGTGAATCATGTCAACAGCTGCTTACATAAGACCCCCACACCAGCACATCTGGCCGCCGGTCACCTCTGTGTCTGTCTCATACTGACAGATGCTTTTACATCATTACACTGTCAGAATATACTCAATCTGTTGATTGTGTAATCAATCTTCAATCTGTGTGAACTTCTGATGCAGTTTTCATGTTCCAAGCAAATGTAAAATGTAAAATTGATTCATGACATTTAATAGTATTATCAGATTAAATCAGTGTTATTTTAGTAAAGTTGAAATACAATTATATTTGATCAAAATTATATGTATTTATTCATTTTAAATTTGGAATTTTAGTCAAAGTTTGAGTAATTTTATTTGATAGTTAAAAAATATATACAGTTTTTATTTGTATAAATGTTTTAGGACTTTTTGTACAAATGAAACTAAAAATAAAAAAGTTGCCTTGGAAGTTGGATATATATATATATATATATATATATATATATATATATATATATATATATATATATATATATATATATATTTTTTTTTTTTTTTTTTTTTTTTTTTTTTTAATTGTGGAAAACTACATTTTTACAATTTCATAATTTTTTTTACACGCATATAATGAAATAAATATACAATTGATTTTTCTAACAAGTAAATCATTGCAATGGGTTTTACATTCACATTTCTTTTCCTTTGCATTTTCTTGTAGAAAAAAAATACAAATAAAAAACACTAAAACAAAACCCAAGTCACATGTGAAGCTACATTTCATAACGTTTCCTCGTGTTAATCAGAGGAAATTTACTGGGTTAATCTGGGCATGCGGCATACCATAAACACATTGATCACACATTACACAATAAAGCTGTCAGATCTGAGGCATGAATGCAGAACGAGTGAAGAATGTGAAGGGGTGTCTGCTTTGGTTTGTTGGTATGTGTGTTGGCATGAGGAAATGAAAGCTAAACAGTAGCCAGATGGTAGAGAATGGAAGCAAGACAATTCTAATAATAAAAAGAGTGTTCTGTAGTATACTTTTTATGTCTTATAAGACTGTCTGTGGATCATAAAGTAAAAAGCATCAGTCGATGTACAGAGAAATACGACACTTCACCGGATAAAAGATGCTCTGTTAAAGCAAAATCTGCACAAATATGAACTGAACGGCAGTTCTCTGTGCATTTCTGACGTCTCAGCATCAAATCAGCGTGTAAGTCAGCATTATAAAGCCCACAGAAACAAGTTTTGAGATTGTGCTGACTCATAATGCACACGCATTTCATTTCAATTAAACACTCCCTGGAGTAAAAAACAGGGAAATCTCCGGGTCAAGTCCTCTAGGAACGTACATAAACAATCTCCTTTCAAAATGACATGTCAACACGAGGAAGAAAACTGCACTCGAGGCAGATTTTGTGTTCAGAAGTACCAATTAAAATGCTTTCTTTACTAAATCCTTTAAAAAGTGAGGAAGCACCCATCCCTGAGAAAACACTCACTACTATGACCTGAAAAAAACATCCTTCTTCACCTGTGTTATGTTTACACAATACTTTTATTCATGCAATAATGATCTTAAATGAACATCTTGAGGTGGCACTTGATAAAAAAAATAACCACACCTGTCTGTTGGCATTTTATCAATTAGCAGTGTTACTCAGATACTCAGGGTTTGGTGGATAACACGTCCTGCAACGCTTGTGCTCCAGACATGAATCACTTTGAGAGGAGTGTGCCAGATCTGGATCAGAAGTGAATCAGGACAGTGTTCATTTGGCAAAAGTATATAAGCTTTTAATCTGTATTTTTATGCAGCATTGTGTCTTTACACTGAATTCTGAGCAGGCACATGTAGAACAGCCTTAACCTGGCTGGTAAAGACCCTGCTTTACCCACAGAATGACATCAGTGAGTTTTGGTCTATATAGTGTGATGATAAGCTTGTTTGCTTTGACAGTGAGCTGTGCTTTAACTATGCTAAAGGTGTTTGAGTCATTGTGTTTATAGCGGGCAGGGCCACATTAACTCCAAAATCTCGATTTACAGCACGAACGACTTCACAAATCTCAATGCACAGGCATTCTGCTCTTCATGTAGTGTTAAACATCCTGAAAGAGACCAGTGAGGTGATTTAAGGATTGTGTTTCCTCACTTGATGGGGCACAAGCAAACTAAAATGACCTGGACAACAATAAACAAACACTGAGGAAAATCAGGAGATGGTTAGAAAACAAAACTGTTCGGCCAATATTATGTTTAGATTTGTGCATGTTGTTTGCTCTATGTGGCTGACGATGACGATAATTAACTTCAATGTTGATTTTATCGTCCAATTTGATTTACTTTTTCAAGATAGTGGAACTGTTTTGCATCACCACTTGAAGTCCGATGGGAAATCGTAATGAACTGAATCAGGTGACGCCACATACGTGCCGTAAATCCACCTTTGATCATGATGACTGGTGTTTTTGACCCCACAGCAACATCTAGATGAGGGAAGCTCTCTCTCTTTCTCAGACACACCCTCAGGTTTAGGGATATGTAACATGATCTGGGTAACTCATGCTTTCAGGCGCACATAAACACAGCTTCAGAGAAACAGCACAGACCACGTGAGCGGCAGAAAGCTGTGTCAGCTTGACTCAGGAGATTGTGAATGAAGCTGAATGTCTTGTTTCTTTCATTTTAAAACACATCTGTTCAGTCTGACTTTGAGCATTGCAGACTGCAGAGTATTCATTTCTTGGCATGTCTTGGTATTTAGATGCACACAATACAAAGGCTTTCTTTTATATATATATATAATTTTTTTTTTTTTTTAGGACTGTCAGTCAATTAAAATTTTATCTAGTTAATTACTTGATGTTTCGATTAATTAATCAAATTAATCACAGTTAATCGCAAAATAAATTTGACTGTGAAAATACCCACAAATGGTTATTTAAAGATTTTTTTTTTATGAGAAAGTATCAAGTAGACATTTCAAACTGTAGCTTTAGAAATATTTTATTTGATATAACAACAACAAAAAATATTACACAAACATTTGGGCTATAATGTTCTAACATAAACTATGGAACATAAAAGAAGATAATTTGAGAAACATCTGTTTTGTTAGTTCATACAATGAAAGCACTCGTGTAATAATACTGCTCTCCCTGCTTGTGTGATATCAGTATTGTATGATATAAATAAACACATAAAGGGACATTTTTTTGCACCAAAATCTTGAATTTTATGGCATAATTGCATTTATGGAGTGGTTGCCCTGCATCTTATTTGTCAACAGTCAACTGTATGAAATGTAAGATGATGTACAAGTCTGCTAATGCTATTTGAGCAAAATAAACAACACTTATGGCACAGTTGATAACAGATTTTTTTTGATGATTTTGAATATGAAATTTAATTGCAAGCTTATAGTGAAACGTTTTGCAGAATTTGTTGTTTCCCCGTTCAAAGAGATAGAAGTTGCTCTTGCATTCCTGAGAGAGGCGTTTCAACGATGATTCAAAATCATAAATAACCAACAGTGGCTTTTATACCAGAGTTGAGAACCAGACGCGACGAGACACGCAATAAAATGTATCTTTTTCATGTTAATCAGAGTCTTTGTCCTGGTTAACATTTGCAGACCTCATGGAACAATAACATAAAAAGTGACTCAAATAACAATGCTAATCTTGGGTATTATGTGCTTTATTTAAAGAGTTTAATGTGAATTCCAATATCATATTAAGTGTTTGTAGCCACACAAAGCAACAGTAATTTACTTCAAATTACTTCAAAAATAAATCAATGGAAAGAAGACTTCATGAACTCTTTGTGAACGAACATCTGAATTCTATTGAAATGGTTTACTTTTTATTAATTAGACAAAGCAATTATTAATTTTGTTGCATGTAACCTACAGTACAGTTTACGTGCAGAGTGACTCCGCCCATGCACTCTTCTGATTGGCTGTGAGTTTTGATTGATTTTGTCACGTCTGGGCAGAAAATATCACATCTTTGTGATACCCTGGTCTCCTCTGGTTCGAGCCCTTCCTTCAGCGAAACTCTGTGAGAAGTTTTATTGTGCATCTTATCACTTGCCATGTTATACATGTTCATGGATCAACATCTTTTGATGCTCCTTGTCCAAAAATATATATTTAACCCAATCCCTACCCCTTAACCTAACCCTACACCATAATTTATTCCTAGAAGTCAGTGGGAAATGATAGCTGATTAACAAGGGTGTAGAAACCCTGATTTTAAGCCCAAAACAGATCATTCCTGAAATGTTATATCTCAATTCTGATTGGTTGATTGGCATGTTGTTTCAGGATCAACAAGAACATGTTGTACTTGTTGAAATCACGTTCACCACTCAGTAAAACTCACGGTGACCTGTGACTTCTCTGCGTTTCTCCCCTCTTTTTGGAAACTCAGATTAGGTAACCGTGTTAATAACTCACACCTGTGCTAGAGGGTTAAACGTCTCACTTGACACCCTTGAATGAAACGCATCAATCAAACCTCTGACAGTCAAGTGCAAAATGACTTGATTATTCTGAAATAGTCACAAACACTCAAAAAGAAGTAAATCACAGCTCTGTAAGGCCCATTGCACACTAGTCTAGACACATAAGCAGCATATTTTGTTTGAGTGCCCATGTTATTATTCACACTTTGCACAGAGGCAGCGCACAGTAGCCGCAGAGTATTTTTTTCAGAGTCTATTTTTGTTGCAAAACCCACAAATGCAAGTTTAAATTATTTAAACTAGAAGTATAGCTCTGTTTTTATCATATAAACTGCTCTACACAGCATGTAATAAATGGAAACCTGCTTTATTTCTACGTAAATTACATGTTTTCTATGAAAAAATTTCTGGATTTAATTTTAATACAAATGTTAATGGTTTTAATAAAATGTAAGGATCAATTAAATCAATGAAACTTAATAATAGTGTCACACGAAAAGTGTTTTATTTTAAATCTCAGATTATCAGATTTTTAGATCTTTATTTTTAAGTTTATTTATCATAAAAGTGGTAATCTAATACATTCATAAAGCGTATTTAACCTACTTAGATAATTTAATTCATCTTTTAAAATGTTATCAGATGAAATTAGCATTTTTTTTTTAAAGTTTACAGTATGCAAAGTACAAAATATAAATACTGAATAAGTATTATTGTTATTATTTGTTAAGCACATTTTATTGAACACTAGTAGTACATATTTGTGTCATAATTTCTTCAAGTTAAACCGTGAAGACTTTTGAGTTTCCGTAAGCATCTGATAATAGTTTTTCAATATGAAATGCTGGTGAAGTGACTCTCACAACATACGGACTTCATGTTTAAATAATAGTTTTAACTTTAATAATCACAGATTTCAGTCTGTATATCAATTTGATTTAGTGGATAGCGTACTTTTGATTTTTTTTCAGTGGGAATTTCCATCAATTTCAAGCATTCCTGATGCTGATGGCCATTATAAATGCATCTGTACTGAGTGTAAATGTATTTGTGTTTATGGTTGACATGGAGGAACACAATGTACTTTTATGGTCAATGGTCTTTCGTCTGACTAAAAAACATAAAATAACTGTTGACGTCAGATAATTTACTCTCATTATCTTGTCCTATGCAAAGGGAATACTGTTCAACTAATAAATAAATTAAAATGTTAAACTTGCAAAGCATGATTTATTGAAGTTGTGATAAAAGGTTCCCTTAATTAGTCTTTAGAGTCTGTTTTTTTGTGGCAATTTTCTTAATTGTTAACGTGGAGGAACACGATGTACTTTTACACTAAACGATCAAATATGTTGTATGTTGTGGAGACCAACACCTGCAGACGTGTTTAATTTTCCCAGTGTTAAAGTACAATGTATTCCTCCATAATAACCGCAAATGCAAACAAATATTACGAGTACAAGTAAACATGCATTGAAGATGACTTATCACTTAAGTGTGATTTATCAGCTCAACGTCATGTTTATAGTCATAGTCACAAACTATTGTCTTTGATTAACTGAATTAAACGCAATGGGAGCATATCAATGACGTGGCAAACAGTGGAATAAACGCTCCAACTATTTGAGGTGTGGAACTATTTCATCTAATCTATGTTAGTATAAATCCACAGCTAGCATAGCACATGTTAAACGTAACGTCTTTAGATTGTAAATTTAGTAAATGTGCACGATGTTACTTATCAGAGTCACAATTAAATGTCACCTTTAAAAGTAATGCATTACAATATTACAGTGCTCCCTAAAAAATGGTAGTTAAGTGCACAGTTACTGTTTATGGAAAGTAACACAGTATGTTTCTTTTGCATAACTTTTTCCTCATCTGGCCTGAAATTGACATATGTTTTGTTTTTTTACACAAAAAAACACACCAAAATTGAAATTAATAAACCTCAAGCTGAAGGAAATGTAAATTACAAAACCTCGAACAAATCTTTCAGCTGTGTTTACATTTTGGATTGCATGAGAAATAGGATGCAAGAGAAGATAATTTTTCTTTTTGCTCATATATGGTTAAATTGGATGAATGAAGGCCAATAATTTTTTTTTAAAATTTTTTATAAAATAATTTCAGTTTATTTTAAATTTAAATTTAAATAATAATGTGTCATATTACTACCTAAACTTAAAAAAAGCAATCTGATTTTGTTTCTTGTAAATGCATAACCCTGACCCTTTCAAATGTCTAACAGCTGGTCTTTCCCTTCATTTGAAAAACATAAAATAACAGTTCAACATTTACTCATCCAGTCCTGCAAAGCATGCTGGGAACACGAAATCCACTGCCCGATTTCCAAAGTTAACAAGTTACTGCATCCTAATTTTTAAAGAAATTTAATTAATGCAGAAATGTTTTATTTAAATTACTCACAATATTATCTTCATTTATTTATCAACTTTTTCAACGTCACCTGAACTTAACAAAATAATGTTGCATCTTAAAAGTTTTAATTTAATCAATAAATTTGAAGTTTTAAATTGCAAGCACATGTTTATTTAATTTGTGAAAAAAGGTAAAACATCCCCTGAGTTACTTCTTAGGGTGATTTTTTTATATTTCTTTCCAATTTCCTTGACATTACGAGACTGAATTCCATTTTTGTGACTTGGCCGTTTTGTGTTACTCCGTGTCATATTTATCAGTGTTTGGGGTTAACGTGGAGGAACACAATGTGCTTTTGCACTAAACCATCAAATATGTTATATGTTGTCTATCTGGTAGTGGAGACCAACACCTGCAGACGTGTTCATCCATAGTCTTACATTTTCCCAGTGTTAAAGTACAATGGGTTCCTCCATAATGACTGCAAACACAAACAAATGTGTCGAGTTCAAGTAAATATGCATTTAAGATGATCACCATCATTTTCAAGTGTGATGCATGAGATCAACACCTAATGTAATGTCTGTAGTCATAGTCACAAACTGTTGTTTTTGACCAATTAAATTTAGTTTCTTGCTGACAATGGGAAGAAACTTGGGATGTGTCAAACGTCTCTCTTGTATTTTGGATGCATTTTGCATAGTTGAGGCATTGTTCACGTCACAGTTTCACCTTCATTATGCAAAGTGCATTTTTGTAGCTGGATTTTGTCACTAGAACAACCATCATTTTGCACAAAACTCTGCTTGAGTGCTTGTCAAGTAGTTCTTACTAACCCAAATCATGGTTCAAGTGCATTAAATGCACATGAAAAGCTTTGACATAATTTCTTTTTTAAGAAAACCAAAGGATATGCAGAATAGCTGGATGTTCATGCTACTCTATACTTGCAATGAAAGGTCCGAAAAGTTCCAAAAAGGGACAATTAATCACCAAAGTAGCAGTTCTGTCTGTTTTAACACGCATTTTCAAGACACATTACACCAGTTTGACTATCTAGGGCTAACATCAGCACACAAGATTCAATAAGCAAAAATGCACAAAAAATTTAGATTAACTTTGGCTTCTTCTGTTCCTCAAAAGTAGTATGGGAATTATCTTCAGAAGACGTTAAATACTGAAAACAAGCACATGGATTTTCATTGTTACATTTGCATAATTTGTCTTTTTGTTTATCTTTCACTGAAAGGAGAAGAGCAGTTCTGCATTTGTGTTTCACTCGGAGGTATAGTAAACGATGACAGGATGTTCATTTTTAAGGAGAACTGTTCCTTTAAACCAGCAGCCTTTGCTCAGACTGAATGCGATTGCGAGATACATGCGAGATGAATCCTGATCAAGCTGTCACTTAATGTCACAGTAAGCATCTGATCAAGGCGTTCATGTCTTTAGGCCTCACTTAAGAGGAAGAGAGACACAGTTAATCCACACTCCTGTGTAATAGGCTTAAGTGTGACCCAGTGTGGTGCTTCTCTTGCGTTTGCGTAGGTAACAGGATAGTAACATCATGTCTGCTTTCAGACCGTGGGTGGGCATTGAATTATAAAAACATGAAGAGCCAGAAAAACGCTCGGCCGATGGCTGTGAACATAACCTTGGGAAAGGCAAAGCAGGGAATGGAAATTTCCCAAATGCACAGGGAAGGGTGGGACGGGCTGAGCTGCGCTGTCATGTGACTCGGATGAAAATACAACACAGCTCTTTTTATCTGTGTCTGCAGCACCTGGGTCATCAGGATGTCACGTTTATTAGTCTTGTTGTGACCTTCCTGATTTCTCTCTGAACACCGAGATAATTGACACGACTCAGAACCAGTTTCTGATAAATGTAGACATATTGAAAATTACATGGTTGTGATAATTGGATAAATGGCACTGAACTGCACACAGTGTGTTCTCAGATGTTTCTCTCAGGCGAAAGAGACTAGAATTGGAAGAAAAGAGTTGAGTGCAATGTGGGAGAATTGTGTTATACAGTCCTTAGGATGTTTTGGATGGTTTTTCACCCTCTTGTCTTAATATTCTGGTTCCTCATCTCATCTTCTAATGCAAATCAGTTCAAGAATAGCTTGTATTAGTGTTTACATCGTTTTAGCCACTTTTATCTGACACCTTGTTGTTTTAAAGCCTTTGCTGTCAGGGTTTGCAAGGGAGGAGCTCAAGTGCAGACAGGATTCAACACAAAAGGGTTTATTAAATACAAAAAGGGAAAACAAAAACCCACGAGGGGGAAAACAAGGGCTAGGGTAAGGACTAAATAACCAAACAAGACAGGGCTGACCAGATAAAGACACTAAACACTAACTATAAACAAACACTCACGGTATACAGGATACAAGCACAGTCACAAGTGTGGAACACATCTGAGAAACACATAAGTAACACAATGAACCGACGCAAGACAGAGCACACTAGGAGATCTAAATAGGGGTACTAATCAAGACACGACAGGTGTTACAGATAGGACAATCAAGACACGACTAGGTTAACAAGGGGGGCGGGGCAAGGGAACGAGACAACACAAGCACATGGCCCAAAGACAAGGCCATGCGCTTGTACACAAAACATGGGTCTGTCATGATCCTGCCTCAAGACTAGGAAAAATCAAGGACACGAGGGCAGAATCATGACAGAACCCCTCCCTTAAGGAGCGGCTTCCAGACGCTCCTCAAGGGAACATCAAACACAGGACACGACTGACATGACAGACTGGGACACAGACACAAACCAACAGGACATGACAAATAACAACAAAGGCAAACATGAGTACACAACGGCAGGGTTAGGGTGACAAATCAAAAAAAACAAACAGGGAAGGGGAGGAGGCGGGACCACAAAGTTCATGGGGGACAGACCAGGGCGGGTGGGAGGGGTAGGAATCCTAGGAGGACAGGACGAAGGCTGACGACGGGGGGTACGGGCAGGTCTGGGTGGTGAGGGACGGGGAGGGGTCTCGGGACAACTGACAGGGGACATGACAGGACCAGACAAGGGACGCGGGACAACACTTACGGGACGCGGGGAGACGACATCTACTGGACACGGGGCCACATCAACAGGACACGGGGAGACAACATCTACGGGACACGGGGGGACAACATCTACTGGACACGGGGGGACAACATCTACTGGACACGGGGGGACAACATCTACTGGACACGGGGGGACCACAGGACACGGGGGGACATTAACGGGACACGGGGCCACATCAACAGGACACGGGGAGACAACGGCTGGACATTTGGGACTTCTGGGGACAGGGTCAGGGGACAAGACAGGACTGACGGGGATTTCTAAAATTTGGACAAGACGGGACAAATAATCAGAAAATGCTTTAGCAGCTAGGACAATTGGCATCTCCTTATGAGATGAAACCGACTGTACAAGAGTCTTTGCTGCAGAGTCAGCCGCGGCTCTCTCCTCCGCTCTCACGACTGCCGACTTGCATACAGCTTTCTTTCCCGGCTCGGGCACGCTAGCGCTCACTGCTGCTGGCTCGGGCACGCTCACTGCTGCTGGCTCGGGCACGCTCACTGCTGCTGGCTCGGGCACGCTCACTGCTGCTGGCTCGGGCACGCCAGCGCTCTCCGCTGCTGGCTCGGGCAAGCTCACCGCTGCTGGCACGGGCACGCCAGCGCTCACCGCTGCTGGCACGGGCACGCCCACCGCTGCTGGCACGGGCACGCCCACCGCTGCTGGCACGGGCACGCCCACCGCTGCTGGCACGGGCACGCCAGCGCTCTCCGCTGCTGGCACGGGCACGCCCACCGCTGCTGGTACGGGCACGCCAGCGCTCACCGCTGCTGGCACGGGCACGCCCACCGCTGCTGGCACGGGCACGCCCACCGCTGCTGGCACGGGCACGCCAGCGCTCACCGCTGCTGGCACGGGCACGCCCACCGCTGCTGGTACGGGCACGCCAGCGCTCACCGCTGCTGGCACGGGCACGCCCACCGCTGCTGGTACGGGCACGCCAGCGCTCTCCGCTGCTGGCACGGGCACGCCAGCGCTCTCCGCTGCTGGCACGGGCACGCCAGCGCTCTCCGCTGCTGGCACGGGCACGCCAGCGCTCTCCGCTGCTGGCACGGGCACGCCAGCGCTCTCCGCTGCTGGCACGGGAGGAAACGGGGTCACAGGACCGGCAGGCCCCCTCTTCCTCCTCTTCCTCCTTGGGCGCGGTGCAGAGACCACAGCTGGGTCAGAGGCGGGTTGGGGGAGTTCGGTCTCTGGCATGGCTGACTCCGACGATTCCGAGGCAGACTCCCACGATAACCGTCTCCCTCGCTTCCCGGGGAGACCGACGGGTGTGGGAGGCACCTCAGGACTCGGTGAGGGATGTGCCTGACCCCCTAGAGTGGCCACGGCCAGGATACGACCCTCTGGAACCGTTGGCAGCTGGGTAGGTGGGGACCTCTGGGGCTCCTCCTCTCGCCCGCTCGCTCCGGAACGACCTCCCCTGGTCCCCCGGAACACCACAAGGCGAGAGCCCTCAAAACAATCTCGCTTGCTGGCTGACAACATCCAGTATTGCCTCCTGTCTGCTGAGTTCCCATTTGGTCGGTTCATTCTGTCAGGGTTTGCAAGGGAGGAGCTCAAGTGCAGACAGGATTCAACACAAAAGGGTTTATTAAATACAAAAAGGGAAAACAAAAACCCACGAGGGGGAAAACAAGGGCTAGGGTAAGGACTAAATAACCAAACAAGACAGGGCTGACCAGATAAAGACACTAAACACTAACTATAAACAAACACTCACGGTATACAGGATACAAGCACAGTCACAAGTGTGGAACACATCTGAGAAACACATAAGTAACACAATGAACCGACGCAAGACAGAGCACACTAGGAGATCTAAATAGGGGTACTAATCAAGACACGACAGGTGTTACAGATAGGACAATCAAGACACGACTAGGTTAACAAGGGGGGCGGGGCAAGGGAACGAGACAACACAAGCACATGGCCCAAAGACAAGGCCATGCGCTTGTACACAAAACATGGGTCTGTCATGATCCTGCCTCAAGACTAGGAAAAATCAAGGACACGAGGGCAGAATCATGACACTTTGCGTGTTATTTTGCATGTGGTCAAAAATGAGGAAAATACAGAACATTTGGAAGATTTAAAATTTCATTTCCAGGAATAATGGCATATCTGGAAACAATTTTGTAACTATATTAATATTTTTGTTTTGTTTTATAATTCCTATCTTGGTCATAGTAAATAAAATAAAATAATAATGTCTCTTATATTCAAAAATTATCTAGAAAAAACATGCTTTAAGGGATTAGCTCTATATTGATTATTGTTGTTAAAAAAATGCAAGAAATTGAAAAATATGAGAATTTTGTTTCCAGGAATCATTTGACAATTTTTTATTAATATTACTGTTTTTTTGTATAATTCTTATCTTATTCAGTGTATAAGAGAAAGAAAGAGAAAAATGTTTTTCTTATATTATAACATTGTGTCAAAAATATTAATCAATCAAACTTATAGAAAGTTCTTATTTTCCAGGTAATATCTCCATTATTTGTTTAGGCTTTAGTACAATGCTGAATAAAGATCAATAAAGATTTTATTTTGGAAACAACATACAATTTTCTCTTAAATATATTTTTTTCACCCTCCATAAATGAGTCTTGACATGAAAATAAATAGCTTTGTTCTCCTTGTAATTTCATTACTGTTGATTTTTATTCAGGCTCCACTTTAGAGTCCAAACTCAGTTTTTAGCTCATTGACTGACCGTTTCAGTGAATGGACTGTACAACATGAATGACCCTCAGTAATATGATGTAATGACAACAGAGTGACACAGAGCTCTGGCATGTGTTATTCTTTCTGTCTGTGGCCACCACTTCCTTCCTGATATTTCTGCACAGGAAATTGTAAGAACTTTGTTATCTGAGTTATTCACCCTTATGAAGCGTACCGACAGAAGTATATGAGATGGTTTTATAGCGGCCTTCAGATCATATTTCCTGTGGGAATAAGAGAAATATGCTTGGCATGGAGATTAAATCACGCTTCATCCCTGTTATACAGTCATCTATCTCACATCTCTGCTCTCTGTGGTTTAATGTGTCTCATGTGAGAACAGTTTATCCAGGAGACCTTGCTTGAAGTCAGCGGGTTCATGTGCTTCTGATCCGGGTCGTCTTGTACAATATTAGTGGAAAGTTTTGATGCTGTTTAGAGGTTCGTCTCAGTTTCTCCTGCAGCTCTTTCAGATGAAAGTGGATTACAGGCCCAAAGCTTCATATCAAAAGATGGCCAGATTCCTCCCGGCTCACATCGCCTAATTCCTGCTGTTCATCTGGAAAATTCCCTCGATTTATGTCACGGTTCATTTTTGGTTACAACCTGGCCGTGGTGACGGTGGTGATGTACTTCAGTAGCACAAGTGTTATTTTAGTATTTTTATATTCATTTTGAAATAGTATTTATTTTAATATTTTCTGTTTTCATTTGTATTAAATCTTTAGTGATTTACGTGGTTTTATCATTTTTTATCAGTTTGTTGATTTTAGATATTACTATTTAGGGTTGATTTCTTTTTTTTACTAGCTTTTATTTATCTGCAGCGCTTCAACTTAAACTTAGTTCAGTGTTCATTTAGTTTACATTTTTTCATCTAATATTTAGATTTTATTTCAAATAATGTATAATTGATATATAATTTTTTTTATTTTAATTGTAGTCATTTTGTTATGTGCTTAATTGACACATGTATTCGTTTTTGTTATTTTTAAATATTACTATCAAGGTATTTTTTTATATATTATTTATCAAGGTTTTTATTTTAATTCGGGGTTTTTTTAATGTATTTCCAGTAACTGTAGTGCTTCAGCTTTTTTCTTTATATTTATTTTATTTCAGCTTTATTTAAAATAATATCGATCGATATTTATTTCATTTTAATTAGCTTTTATTTATTTTATTTATTTTTATTTTTATTCAAATTTATTTTAGTTATTCTGTCATTTATATAAATTTTTTTAATTCATTTTTATATTCACCTAATACTTAGGTTTTGTTTTTATTTCAAGCTTTAGTTTTAATTTTTAATTATTTCCAGTTAATAAAAAAAAGTGAAATCAACTTTCCAAGACAACATTTCAATTTTTATGTTTAGATATTTAGTTTGATTCTTCTTCTTTTTTTTCTTTTTTTTTTACAAAAACTATTTTAATGGTTGAGTTGATGAAAATAATCCTGACTAGAACCACTGTAGATCATGCGATACACTGAACCATCCATTCACCAAATACTCTCACCCACAACCTTCTTGGCCTAAACCACTCACATTAATTTATTCGACAGAGGCTTTTATCCAAAGTGACTTGTATAGCATTCAAGATACACAGTCCATGCATTCCCTGGTGTTCCTTGCTGTTGCTGGTATGACCGCATTATTGTAGTCCACCAGCTAAACCAGCCTGAACCAACCCTCAAACCTTCACACATTATACTGTCACAGATGCTAAACTGTATCTCTGCTAACCTCTTATAACCCATCGACCTAAATATATCTCATCTTACAGTGACACTAGGTGTAGAACTTGGCTTTCAGTTGTTCAGAAACGCAATCGCAGGCACATGTTTCACACGCAGATGAGCGTATGTGCGTTTCACTTCCTGTCTGTGTCAAGAGCGTTTGTTTTCAAGTCTGATAACTCTGTTATAAACACACTGAAGCTTCCCGCTACAGCTGTACACAATTGATAACACAGACACAAGTGATGATAATGCATGAGAAAGAGGACATGTGCCATCATCTTCAGTTAGCATTGTCGCATATCACAAATTTGATTTGATTTCATAAAGTACTCAAATGAGGCCTGTTATGAGCAATGGCAGGTGGGCTTTGAGATGTTGAAGTGAAGTGCATAGCATGAGCTCAGTGTTGGACTCTCTCGGCAGGTTCCCATGAGTGCGGACAGCGGGCGGCTGTTTGTTTAATACGAGGGGATGAAATGATTATATAAGAATGAGCCAGGAGCCGGGGGAAGATGAGCCGACCTCTGCCCCGCTCTGCGGGAGATCGGCGGGATGTCTTCTCTCTCACGGACCCCCACGATCCAAACATCAAGAAATCCTCAGACGTGCTCCAGAACATTCTTGTCTGTTTTCCTTTACAGTTTAATTTTAAAGTTTATCTGGGAGGAATACCAAGCCATTCGCCACACATTAAACAAGATGTTGAAAGTTGAAAATGGAATAAGGCTTGTATAGCATAACATATGATTGTTGCAATTAGCTTTTATAACTTGAAATTTGGTAATATTATCCTGGAAAAAAACAACAACCTAAAAACGTAAACTTTAAATAATCTTGTTTTTATTAAAAGATGTTATTATATTACATTATTATTATAAAATGTTATTATATTAAAGTTATGTAACAAAACTAATTTGTATGGGTTAAAAATTAACAATTGCAGATTACCACTTTTCAGTAGTTTCCAATAACTTTCCTGGATTTTCCAAATGGTCACACCTTCACATTTCAAGTTGACTAAACTTTTTTATTTTTTACTTTTTATTTTAAGGCAGCATGAATTTTTACTTTAAGTTGAAACAACATTATTGTTTACAGTGACCTGATTTTAGAACTTCTGAAATATATATATATTAAATATAAGTTATATATATATAACTATTAAAAATACTGTAGCTTTAAGTTGTAAAAGCATATTGTATTGTAACTAAGCTGCAAGAACATCTGGTTTCAAAATTTACATCTGACCACTGACATTTACATGTGAATCATACCTGGTCTGGTGAAGTAGTTGCTATTATTCCAAAACAGCAACAGAACTACAAATAAGAGTTAAAATTGTCAGTTTACACACAATCTTGAAAATAAAAAGTTTCAAAACTGAGTTTTGGGCTAAAAAAAGTTCCCTTTCAGTGAACTCTAAAGAACATTTTAAAAATCTAAAGAACCGTTTTTCATTATAAAGAAACTTTTGTGAAATGAGAAGACTACATGGATGTTAAAATTCTTTTCGGAACCATCGGTGCATATAAAAAACGTTTAGCGTTTACAGGATGAAATAAACTCTGTAATTTAAGTGATGATTTGAAAGGATTGTAAAAAGGTTAATTTGGACCAGTCCAGTTAAAGAAAGAACCTGTGTAAACGAATGAGCAAACAGAACCTTCCTCGAGTATTTACAGAACAACGGTCAATTTACTCTCCAGAACAGCTGCAGCTCAGAAAAAGCCTTGGGTTTAGTTTGCCCTTTCACACACTAAACATTTCAGTTACCTGATTTTTTTCTGCAAGATTCACTGTGACCCAAGTGGTTAAGAGAAGAGGTGAACCAGTTCAGAAGGCTGTAAGGATTTCTTTATTCTTGAGCCTCCTTTCGTCCACTTTCAGGCAGATAGCTTACCTAATGAAGAAATCCAGCACCAATACACCTCTCTCTGGGACAAGACACCCTACAAAGATCGGTGTGAGGATAACTGTAAAATCCTCAAACAAGTGACACAGAACCTTAGGATGAGCGCAACAGATCTGCCCAGGTGAAGATATCCAGACACATGATAACGCCGGTCTAACATAAGAAAAACACTGACAAAACCATGTTCGTGGGAGGCTATCACAGAAAAAAAGCACAGATTTACAGAAACAAAACACTGTTGCCCATCTCATGTTTGCAGGAGACTTTCCAGGATGTTCTGAAACTCTCCTGGAAAAATATTCTCTGGACAGATGAGATGCAAAAGAACATTTTGGTAACATAAAAT
Organism: Carassius auratus; assembly: GCF_003368295.1. Taxonomy (NCBI): domain Eukaryota; kingdom Metazoa; phylum Chordata; class Actinopteri; order Cypriniformes; family Cyprinidae; genus Carassius; species Carassius auratus. The sequence continues at coordinate 28,290,228 of NC_039246.1, read as the reverse complement.
TTCTCTGACAGTGGTATTTTCCCCAAAAAACTAAAAATTCATGTCATCGACACGTCTCACATATCTTTTGTTTTCCAAGGAAGAAAGGGTTCACATACTTTTGTTCTGCATTATTAATGGTCTTAGAAGGCATCTGTTCAATAAAGATATAAAGGCTTTAAGACCATATTTAAAAAACAATTCCAATCAGGAATCAAGATATTTCCAACGGATTAGCAGGTGAAAGCATTTATTCACTAAAGAAGAACATGACGATTCTAGATTTTAGAAACCATTCTTTCAGAAAGCAAGACAATTCCAATGAATTGGTAGGTGAAAGCATTTCTTCAATAAATCTGGCACTGAAGAACATTATGAGACTAGGTGATATTTGAATGAACAAACTGAAAATCTGTATCTTAACATAATGCATCTGATGGTTTCCCCCATTTCTTACTATGCAAAGAGTGTCATTTCTCCATGGATGCTACTAGTGCAGAGCTGGGATTTCTTCCACACATTTTTCACACAGTGGAGACAGAAAAATGCTTTTGTTGATCCAGTCTTACCTATGGAGTCGGGGCGTCGCCTGGGGCCCCAGGGCTTGTTTCAATAGGTCCGACATTCCAGCATCCGTGTTCTTTTGTGAACTCCAGCACAGAGGCTGCAGTGGCCTTTAATCCAAGGGTAAATCACCGCAGACCGGAGTCCCACTTCCACTGAGGGATTTGGCCGATCAGGGGGTGACGAAGAACTTCTGTGTGAAGGTGCTCAGGCGAGTGATTCGTTTAAGTTATGCTGGGAGCGAAAGAAACAACAAACTTTGTGTGGCGTGACCCAAAGCCAGGCGCGCTCTCCCAACATGGGACCGCACTCATTCCCAACTCATTTAATCTGTCACTTGTGTCTAACGTCATCTCAGAAGGTCCTCTTTTTGTAAAATTCCTTCTTTTGTTCCTCACAGCACCTCTCATAATCATGTGGTCCCATGATCTTATTCACTGTCATGGAAAAGTCATTGTCTTTGACATCTCAGTAGACACAAATAAAGTGTTTCGCTCCAAGTTATCTCAAAATCCACTCATTTAGGAGGAACTTCTGATACAAAGATGATTGCTAATTCATACCAGATAACTTTTTTAAACCACCTGAGCAATATAAGGCAACCTCTATAATATTTCCTCGCTTGAAATAGGGCACAGGGTGGGTTGTGGTCTGTATCTGTGGTTCCTCTGAAGTCAAATTGTTTGAAATTTTTACCACAGAGAAATATGTTGTTGTTTAGATGCTGATCTGAAGGACACTTACAAGTTTTTAGTTCTTTCAAACTTGTTTCTCCTAAAAACAGCCAGCAAACAGAAATAAAATCAACATGCCCATAAGCTCAGATCATTTAAAGTTTAGATTAAATGGACTTCATACTGAGATCTTTGACTTTTTAAGCATTTTGAGATGCTTAACTCTTTTAAAAATAAAAGACCCTCGACCCTTGCAAATATTAACCATGGTTTTATTTTAGTTAAAGTGTAATAACCATGTTTTTGGGGATAACTGTTAACCATTTTTACTACAGATACCATGGGAGTTTATCAAAACCATGGTTAATTTGTAGTTTAACTATAGCAACCTTTTTTTTTCTTTTGGAAAACCATGGTTAATTTTCTTAAGGGCAAGAACATTTAACATCCATAAAATCTTTTAAATAAAGGAACAAAAAGAACTTGACAAAATGTTATTCATAGATGCCAATAAAAACCCTTTATTGAACCTTTCCATTTCACAACAGGTTTTTAAGATGATTAAAATGTTATTTTAAGAACTGATCACTGAACTTGTCTTTGGGGAACCTAAAATTGTTCTCCTAAGGAACCTTGATTTTTGAGAAATTCTGAAACTCTAGACATTAGAGATTACTGTGATTAGTCTTTAACTCAGGAAAAAGTTATTTTAAGAACTGATCGCTGAAATGTTCCTTGGAATCTTTATTTTTGAGAACTTAATGAGACATGAGATCACTGTGGCTGTAATTCAGATTACTCTCAGGAAAAAATTTCCATTTGCTCGCAGACGCAGCGTAGGAGACGCAGCTGTGATATGAGCCTGGGAAGGTCTCAAGTCTGGGTCAGGTCTGTTTGTATACAGTGACGTCACAGGCTCCACCCGGGTGACCCGGCTGATGAATATAAACCGATCTCAGAAGCATCAGAGCACGACTGTGATACCGGACGCGCCCACACGACATCTCTGCTAAGCTTCAGCATTACTATTATTGTTACAGTTTGTAGGGTCTATAATTTATTAGTGTTTCTATTTATACTCCAGTAAACTTAGGATATTTATTTATTTATTGTCTACCACGGTACATTTTCGAAGGATCAATCGTTATCGGTTTTGTAGTGGAACAATCTTCACGACTTGGAGGGTTTGGTCAGTTTTTTTCCATTTACAGCGGAGCTGAAGAAACGGATTTGTCTTTTTAATTATTATTATTGAGGTAAGATCTCATTCCAGTTTCACCTCACTGTTGTTGTCGTTTATTTAATTTTTCTTTGTTCATTTTTGGTCTTGTCTTGACTCATTCGTGTTTCATCATCTTATTTCCGCACATCCTTTCAAAAGGATGCATTCATTAATCAAACACGCTCATAATTGCGTATCTCTAATGATATTAAATATTCATATTTTAGAAAACGCTGTCAAAAGCTGGATGTATTAAATGAGGTAATTTAAAGGGTCTTATTGGCGTTGTTTGATTTTACCGGTTGTTGTTGATAAAAGCGGGAGCGTCTGCATTTTACCTTCATTCTATCAATATATTATCATTATTATTTAATGTTATTCAATTATTCATGTGGTTTGGGAGTTTAAACGGAAATTTAATACTTAAGTTTCCTTTCCACAAAAATGGACATCAGAATCTGATTAAATACGTTAAACGAGTCACCAGCAATAATAAACACCTTAATTAACGTTAGTTATGTTCAGTCATTTGGTTCCGAACGTATAAATAAAGAATAGACTGATGAGAATGAATACTTGATGACGATGCGGCGGCTGCATCCGCGTGCAGATCTGTTGCCGGTTTGTAATTTTCCACTCACTCAGGGCTTGGTGTGTCACGTGACATGATGCCTCCGGCAGCGGAGACGTGCATTGACGATGCTTCGAAGATTTCTGGAGACACGGGATCTACTGTCAAATAGCAAAACCTAAATCCTTGCGTAATACGTACTATATGTAATTATTTTACATTACAGAATAAACAAAACCCATGCAAATAAAAAGACGAGTCAATATTTAACTACTAGACGTAACATGCAAAGTGTTTCTAGAATATAAAAAATATTTTTGAAACCTACGCCCGAGCAATGTGTGAACATAGATTATTTTAAAACGATGAGGAGCACACATATCGACTGTCAAATTGGTTATTTCTGGTTTTGAAACAAGAACAAACCAAATCATAATTAGACTATAATGACAATGTGTGTTTAAATGTTTCAGTAATCATTTTATTTAGCTAATTTGAGGTCAAATGCTTGCAACTCTTGATATTAAACTAATAAACTTGTTTTACGTTACAGAATGACCAAAGCCCCTGTAAAAACAAAGATGACTCTTTTAAACATCGCTCCGGATGTAGACAGCTGCAGTTCCAACAGCACTGAGAACACAAGTTATCCAGACTGTCCCTTCATAAAAAAGGGGTAAAAAGTGCTTCGCTTGACCTAGACGTGTCATTATTAGTTAATAAATCTTCTCTTATGTTGATCTAATACACTGATGATGTGGTTACAGAATGCCATATACAGACGTGGACGCAGAAAGCCAGAACTTTCTCACTGATCATCAATTGGGAAAAAAGAAATTTGAAGCTGAATATGTAAGTGGTTGATCTGGTCTAAAAGGTTTCATTAGATACTGCGGTTTTCTCACTGTTCCTGTTTTTCAGAGCCCTGGTTCGGCGTCGTTTGGGATGTCTGTGTTTAACTTGGGTAATGCCATCATGGGAAGTGGAATCCTTGGACTTGCTTATGCCATGGCCAACACCGGCATCGCCATGTTTGTGTGAGTATCGACTATCGAGGTGCTTCTTTATTTCCGTACGACCAAAAACAGTTCAGTGTGAATCTGGTGCAGCTGATCTGAGTCGGTCGGTTCGGCTCGGGTGAAGGAAGTAAATGCACGGTGTTTACAAACAAAGCCGTACGTGTTAATCTGGTGATAGAGGAGTTTCTGCCGGTTATGTAAAGGTGTTCCAGTGCTAAGCGGATGCTAGGAATCCATCAAAGAATGACTTCTTATGCAACTGAAATGGGATTTGCACAGTGAAATCCTAATGGCTTTAGACACAGAATTTGAGTCATTAAGTGCATTAGGGAAAACCTTTACTGTTTGGTTGAGCAATGGGTTAAATAGCAAAGATGTGACCGTCAGCTCCAGGCATGTGAAGTGGAAATCTACTGAAGGTCAGGCAGGTTATAACGGGAACAAGAGCGCTCCAGACAGGAATGAATGAGTGTGTGAGAATGTAATCAGGTCTAATCTATAGTCACCTCCCTCTATTATGAACATATCTGTGTTTGTGTGCTTTGTTTATAACGTGACTCATTACAGTCTAACACTTAAAGTCAATACGAGCTTTCTGTTTTTCATAATGCATCTTCCTGGGTCTTCTGTGCACAGTTTGTCTAATCTCTAACGAAAGCACAGTTTTTCATATGAAACTTTTTTTTTTTTTTTGAAATGGTTAAAGCGAGCATTGAGTTTGAGTTTGAGAGCGATTTTAATAATTCAGCTTGTGTATTGTTCGTTTCTACAGGATCTTGCTGGTGGCCGTGGCTATTTTCTCTCTCTACTCAGTCCATTTGCTGCTCAAAACGGCCAACGAAGGAGGTTAGCTGCTTTCTGTGCAACTATATTTCTATTTTTAACCGTGATAAGTATGTTTTAATGCTCTCCCCCCTCCGTCCAGGTTCTCTGGTGTATGAACAGCTGGGGTACAAGGCCTTCGGGATCCCCGGAAAACTGGCAGCGTCCTGCTCTATCACCATGCAGAACTTTGGAGGTATGAGTTTATGAGTTTGAGAAGTTTTTTATAAATGTGAGGACAGAATGTTCTTTAAGGGTTCAATGTTCAAATGTTCAAATAATCATATGTTTCGGGTGAATGAAAAAAAAAAAAAAGAATGTTGCAAGAGATGTATTTGTAAACTTTAAATAATGTAACTTATAATCATGACAAGAAATCTACACATTTCAACATTTCAAAACAACGTTCCCGCAACCGTTTTATAACCTAAGCTTGTTTACCTGGAAATGTGCAGATAGTAAGTGTTTTGTTTTAAGGCGCTAAAGTGTTTTAAACTCTCTTTCAATCCCAGCTATGGCAAGCTACCTCTACATTGTGAAGTACGAGATGCCCATCGTCATTAAGGCCTTCTTGGACTCTACAGACAAGTAAGATTTTATTGATCGGCGTCACGTCTGGCTCTTAGATGATGTTCGGAGCTGTGCGAGGACTGGAACAGCACGGGTCGATGCTGTTGTTGTTGTACTGGAATGTTTTTCATCTCTGTGTAGAACAGTGTGAGCTCTTCATTGTACAGCTGTCTGTTCGGGGGGGTGGGGGGGGGGTCTGAACGTCTGTTCAAAGATGTCGACTGAGAGCTTTGTGTGCAGTAAGCATTGACATCCAAGATTCAGGCCGCTACATGGAGCCCCAATGCACTCAAAGCCACAAAACTGAAATGCGCTCTTATAGAGTTTTGTGTTTGTGAAACAGGATGTTGCAGAACTGCTATGTGTTATTTCCTCTGCATGCTGAAATTGATGTCTGTGGTTTTGGTGTTTTTTCCAGCTCGTGGTACACTAATGGAGATTATCTGGTGCTGATTGTCAGTGTGGCCGTCATACTGCCGCTGTCGCTGCTTAAAAACCTGGGTAAGTGTTCCCAAATGTAGGACAAATTAATAAAAATATACCCCAAAATAAGTAATAAAGTATATTTTAAACAGAGAAAATTTAGCCCATTCTCTATCCAAGCATAAAATTCTCTAATATATGATTTGTTTTTTATAAAAATAATTTAGAATAATATTTTAAAAATAGATTGTTTAGAAAAAATATTTATGTAATATATGATGCTCAGGCAACAGTTTTCAGATAATAATAGATTATTAAATTATTAATAAAATTATACATAAAAGTAGTATTATAATTAACAATTTTTTTTAATAAGATATAATTATTATACAAATTCATATAATACAATTATAGTAAACAATGAAATGTGAAACGTGGCAGTTTTTATGCTGATAAAAAACAAATGTTTAATTAAATATTCAATGCAAATATAGTTTTTTTACTATTAGTACTATTAAAATGATAAAAACAATTATTTTTATTAAATTTTATTTTTGACATTATGAGTAAAATAATAATTACTATTATTATTATTATAAAATTTGTTGAATCGTCTATAAAAATAACAAAATAATATATAAATAAATACAAACATTTTTTAGAAAAATGTTATGTAAAATATAAGTGGGTGACTTATATTTTAAAGTGCTTTATCCTTATGGTTTGTATTTTTGTTTCAGGTTATCTGGGATACACGAGTGGTTTCTCCTTGTTGTGCATGGTGTTCTTCCTGATTGTGGTGAGTACTGAGATATTTGCCTTAAATTGCTCTTTTTTTAACATAAAAATAAATACGCAAATGAAAGCTAGTGTCATTCCAGCTGCTATTGTTAGTCTGATGAGACGATCCCTCCTGCTTTTGTTCTTCAGGTGATCTACAAGAAGTTCCAGATCCCCTGTCCGTTACCGGAGAACTTCATTAACATCACAGTGAACGTCTCTCAGCCACAGGTCAACACTACTGATGAAGAGTGCTGCAAACCCAAGTACTTCGTCTTCAACTCACAGGTACGAGGCGGAAATTAGCATTCAGGTATTTGCATGTGAGTGAAAGTGTGCGGTGATCTAACTTGCTATTGTTTTATCTTAGACTGTGTATGCAGTGCCCATCCTGACCTTTGCGTTTGTGTGCCACCCGGCGATTCTGCCCATGTACGCGGAGCTCAAAGAGTGAGTGCAGCTTTAATGCTTCGATATAAAACTAATATTGTGAGTTCAACCTCGCTATACAAACGTACTAACTCTTTCTCTAACTTTCTATCTGCAGTCGTTCCAGAAGGAAGATGCAGAGCGTTGCAAATGTCTCGTTCCTGGGAATGTTTATCATGTATCTGTTGGCTGCTCTGTTTGGATACCTGACCTTCAACGGTGAGCAAAACAGACGCACGGCCACATCAGAGCCCGAACCTCTTCCAAACGCATTACCACACATTTTAAAGTCCAATGCCAGGTTGAAATCTACATTGAGGCAGTGTTTGTTTTAAACGTAGGTGTGTCTGTTAGAGCGCACCGGATTCGTCGAATCTCTCCATGGCTCCGGTCGGTTACGCAAGTTTTGAGAGTCAGAGAGGTTGAGCTGCTTGCCGCAGCAGGAATAGAACACTGTGTTTGATGTTTTTACATTTACCTGAAAGCAAGAAACATTCTGTAATTTTTGTGGGATGGTTTGTTTGATGTGCTGGACAAAGTTACAACAAATTTGTTGGCAATAAAATGTAAAGTGCTTTTCATCATTCAGAGGAGGGCAACTAAAACTAAACCTTAAAACATGTTTGCTACTTTAAAAAAAAACACATTGAATGAAAAAAAAAATTTTTTATTCAAATGTAAATTTCACATTTTTATTTGGTTAATTATTTTTTTATTTTATTGATTTAGTTATTGAAAGATCAAAATAAGTACCAAAAAGTCTTGGAAAAATAAAATGAAGAAGGAAAAAAAAAAACATTTTAAAATCAAAACTAATTCAAATATTAACAAAAAATATATAAACCTTATAAACAATTATTTTAAGTTATGAAAATTTTATTTCTGAATGTTCAAAACATAATTTTTTATCCTTGATAATGCAAGACTTAAGGGAACATTCCATTTGAACGTTTTGAAAACAATTATATGAATGTTACTTTTAAATGTTCTCTGAACATTCTAAAACGACCTTTAACATTTGTGAGACGAATGAGAAAAAAAACACTCTGTAAACATTATTAAGACCAGATAACTTGGACAAATGATTTATTAGCTGGGATATTATCTCAATGGTCTGAACTATTCAACTTTTCAATTTTATAGTAAGTCTAACCTAAAGATTTTTTTTTATATTCTGCAGAGGCTGTTGAACCCGAGCTCCTGCACACTTACTCCAAGGTCTACAGCTTTGATATGGTGCTTCTGATCGTGCGTTTTGCCGTCCTGACCGCCGTGACACTGACGGTGCCCGTGGTTCTCTTCCCAGTGAGTATTCCAGCACATTTACAGGCCTGGAAACATACGCAGACGTTGCTTGCAGGAGTGTTGACCAATCACTTTTTTAACGTTTCAGATCCGCAACTCCGTCAACCATCTGCTCTGCGCCTCTAAAGAGTTCAGCTGGCTGCGTCACATCTGCATCACCGTCGTTCTGCTCGTCTGCGTCAACATCCTCGTCATCTTCGTTCCCACCATCAGAGACATTTTCGGATTCATCGGTAGGTGTTGCACAGGAAGTGATGTCATCACGTGTGTGTGGCACTGGCAGTGTTATTGTCATATCATGTTTTATATTTTAGTAATTTTATATTTCAATATTCTAAATGTATTTTTAAACAATAATAATTAATAATTAGCATCATTAATATACAATTATAGTTTTTATTAATTATTTAATTTTTATATCTTCTGATTTTATTTTAATTTCAGTAAAGTTTTAGTCATTTCTATTAGTTTTTATATTTTAAAAAAAACATCCATATACTTTTTTAGTAAACAAATGTTGTCTAAATTTTACCTTGTTAACAAAGTGACATAAAATTATTTTTGTAGATTCAAGATTTTCTAATAGCTTTTAAATATTGTATTTGATTTCATTTATTAATGTCTTTATTTTATTTATTATTATTTCGGGTTTTAGTTATTTTAGTAATAATAAATTGGAAATGTTGCCTAGTAAATAAGTTTAAATAAAATAAGCTTACTTTTTTATTATATTAAAGTTTTTAAATACATACAAAATTTATTTCAGTTCATTTTTATTTTAATTCAAACTAATTTTTTTATGTTTTTCATCTCTGCAGGTGCATCCGCTGCTGCTATGTTGATTTTCATCCTTCCCTCGGCTTTCTACATCAAACTGGTGAAGAAGGAGTCCATGAAGTCTATCCAGAAGATCGGGGTAAGACATGATCTGACCAAACAAATGTGTTCTTGACCTGCGTTGAACTCCTCACACTCATCACACTCTCCTTCTTCTCAGGCGACTTTGTTCCTCATCATGGGAATCATCGTGATGTTAAGCAGCATGGGTTTGATCGTCGCAGACTGGATCCACAACGCAGGATCTTCAGAGGAGCACACCAATGGCCACTAGTGGGCGTGTTCTAACCCTGATTGACAGGCAGATGGGCGGAGCCAAGCCACTTACGCTGCATCTGAAAACTAGAAGAAGCTGCTCTATTTTCAGCACAGAGCAAAGACAAACATCCCATTCTGAGAGAATGTCCTGAACTTTGTACAGTATACTGTTAGGCCACACAGATGGTACTCCACTCGTATTGTTGTGCTTTTTTTGGTCCATTTGCTTTTCTTTTGTGTTGTTCTTCCGTTACAGCTGAGTTTTCCGTGGTACGTCGCACAGAAACACGTGCATTATTCTCCGTATTCAGGTTAGGCGTTTTGTACACACAACCAAATCGATTTCACGATCAACATTGAGCGGAGCTTTGCCTGCAGATGCGTGTTCGATCCGTTTGTATCCTTGCCAAAAATATTGGAGTTTGCCTGTAGAAAAGCACTTACTCTTTTTCAGCAAATGTGAAAAAAACTGTAAATTCGCACATTTTGGCTATGCTTTTAACGCATTTGTTACGATGCCATTTATACTGTACTACTTGAGTCACCTTGGCCTGTCGTGTAGATCTACTAATGAACAAATATTGATTGGTAGTGGTTGATTTCAGACGGGTGGAACGACTGAATTAATTTACTGTAACTTATTTAAACCGGGATGACAGCGATGGGTGTTTTACAGTCAACATGAGACACAGCTAACAGGGAATGAATGCAGAACGTTCTGGCAATTTTTTCCTTTAAGTTATTAACAAACTCTAACAGGATGTTCATTCTTGTAACGTTAAAAGAATCTTCCAGTAACGTTAATAGAATGTTTGTTTTAAGGTTCTCTGCTCTCTCAAAATATTTGTGTAAAAGCATTATTTATACATTGTTGATAAACACTTTATCTGGACATTTATCTAGCATTTTTGAAACACTAAAATGCAACTTCAGAATTTTAAATGAACGTTCTTCTAGTAACATTAATAGAACGTTCGTTCAAAGTTGGATGTTGTGGTAAAAAATTTTTTAAATGCTGCTACTTGTTTTAGAATGTTCAGAGAACATTCAAAAGTAACTTTCCCGCAATGTTTACAAAAGTATCAACTGAATGTTCCCTTAACATTAAAATACAATAATAGCTAATAATGATTTAATAAAGTGTCTTGTTCCACTCTGCGATACGTCACATTAAGGAACGATTTGCTGATTGTTGTTTCATGTCGACTTTAAAGCTTCACAGTATGATTGTCATCACTTTTGCTTTGTAAACTGTAAGATCTAATGGCTGATCGTTGTTGCTGAGGTGAAATTAAACTGTTCTGTTCAACTTGACTTACCATTCAGCGTTTGCCATCGGCAGCTTGAAGTTATTCCCTGAAAGAGAGAAAGACAGACAGACAGAGAAGTGTGTGTCGTCCACCAATCAGTCGTTATGAGTGTTGTGAATGGAGAGGTCACATGACCACCGTGTCTCACACACACACACACACACCTCACTGTGCTTCCAACAGCTAAACCTCATGTGTCATCCAACCTGTAACTCTCCAGCCGTTATTTATGGAAAAACATCAGTGTAATTTAATCTATTTTACTGTATTATGTGTAAATATATATATTGTATATATGTGTAGATACCACAAAATGAAGTGTATATATGCTGTCATTTATTCTTGTTTTTTTTCTCCGTTTTGCTCAACATGTTTGAATTATGAAAATAGCTTTAGCTGTACCTCTGTGTGTCGGGGCCCTGATTGGCCCTTCTTCATCTGGCTGTGAATTTTAAACTGCGCACAAGATTCCTATCATCTTGTGACTGGCCCCGACACACACACACACAAACCTTTTACATTACTATTAAAATGCTGTACTCAAACTCGAGAGGGGGATATGTACAAGAGACCATTCCTGCGAATGATACGCTCTTGTTTCAATGAAACACTGTATGTATATTGTGTAATTAATGTCTATTAAAGGTTCATGATAACCCATCCATGTGTCATTACATTTATTTGATAGAAAATTATTATTTCATATTGTTTAGAAAAGCTCACATTGTTTCACACATTTTCTTTTGCTTCATACAAGGTCACACAAGGTCAAATATTTTTAATAGTCAAAGGATTTTATCAGTGATTACACATAATAAAGCTAAAAGATGCCTGAAAATGTCATAAAATATTGAAATTTAGATGTACGTTTTAATGTATTATTATTATTAGAATATGAATAAATGCATATTTGTATTAATTACTTGTACTGCATTTAAAAGGCATACAACAATATTAAGCAGGCACGTGCAGAAGCGGTGCTTTTGGGGCTCAATACAATGCCCTTTTCCAAAATTATTAAAAAGTGCCCCTCTCAGACAAATAGCAATGATATTGTGGTCAATAAAACAAAATGCATTTTAATTAACATGATGATGTATACAAATTAATAATTATTCGCTCAAAATTTTTAAAATTCTTACTTATTTTTTTAAGTAAGAAAAAAAAATGTGCTGTTATTTATTTATTTATTTGTAACCTGTGATACTTTTGGGGGCTTTAAACAAAAAAACATAAACAAATAAACAAAAATCTAAAAGAACAGCATTTATTCAAAATAGAATCTTTACTGTTTCTATCAATTTAACAAATCCTTGCTTAATAAATACTAATTTCTTTTAACAAATACTGACCTCAGGCCTTTGAATGGTAGTATATTGTTACAAAAGTTATATTTTAAATAAATGCTGTTCTTTTTAAACTTTTCATTCATCAAAGAATCATGAAAATGTATCACGGGTTTCCAACACTGATAATAAATCATAATCGCATAAAATGTATTTGAAAGTACATTTTTATAAAATAAAGGCATTCTTTTTGAAGTGATTTCTTGCAAAAATATAAAATAGTTTCCAATCATTTTACCTAAAAAAAAAAAAAATGTGATTAAAAAAAAAATACATTTTGTATGTATGTATATATATTTAAAAGTGTATTTACTCGATTTAAACAAACATTCAATAACATTTAAGATGACAACATTAATTAAAGCTCTCTAGCTTGAAGTCATGGAATGTTAGGAAAAAAAAAATCAATGTAAAGCAAACTAAGCAACAACCTAAAGAGGAGGAGCGCTGTATATAATGTGTATATAATTTTACACTCCATAGTATAATATATCAGTAAAAATTATAGGAATTTATTAATGGAAAAAATATTTGTATCACTACTTCATCTCAGCCTTGTGGAGAAATAGCTTCATTTTATGTTATATTTATATATCATTTTAACATTTCATATTATTAAATAACAAATTAGAGATGTATGTATTTATTTGCATGTTGTATAATTTAAAATGTACTGAGCAAAAGGAGCTCCCTCTGGTGGACTATTTAAAATTTTTAAAAGCATCAGCCGCTCTTCTGTGAACCTTAAACCCTATCACGTGATGACGCGGTGGGTCTCCCATCATGCCCTGCTGCAGCGCCACCCAGCGGTGAAGAGGTGGAACTGCAGCTACTGACCCACATGTGGCCGGACGCCTAAATTCATCGCAAGTTCGAGCGCAAATGCTCATGAAAGTGCACAAAAAGTGTGTGTTATTTCGCGCTGAGGTGTGTCCTGCGTGTTAGTATATGACCTGAAGCCCGTGGAGGGACGCGCGCGGAGGTGAGTGTGTGCTAATTACAACAGATGCTAACACAGCTAGCCGCTTCACACTAATAAACAAGAGTCTTAACTTACAAACACGACGTGTAAATAGCTCGATATGTGTCTTTGCGTGTTACCCACAATAACTATTCATAAAGAACTAACTTAAGCACAATAAAAGCCTATATTATCGATCAATGCTGCTAATGAGCAGCTAAAACTTTAGCTATTCTGAGAGAGTAAACAAACAGAGCAGATAAAGAGCCATTGACCGAGTTGCGCTGTCATTATGATGATCTTAATGTGTGCTTTATTACACATGTTTCTTCTTTAAATGTGCTGATACAGTAAATAAGGGCTCAGAGGTGCTGTGACCCGGAGCCAAAGATGCAAGAAGGGCCAGGAAAGGGTGAGCAGGGTTTATTCATATCTGGAAATTATGCTTTTGTAACTTTATACCTTAAAGTGAACTAGGCATGTAGGGCTGGGTTGCTGGTTTTGGATGGGAGATGCATGTTATATTTGATTGCATCATTCAGTAAAATGTTTTAATTAAAACTCTGTGGTATTTTTTTCAGGCGGGCAGAACTCTGATGAGAGTTTGGAGGATGAGGAGGCTCAGCGGTGCCCGATTTGTCTGAACCGAACCAGACGGACGGATAGAGCCAGACCAGACTGCTGTAGACACGTCTACTGCTCGGCCTGCATCCTCCGCTGGGCTCAGGTCAGCTGCCACTTCTGATTTATAAACCTTATGCATACACAAATATGGAGCTGAGCAGCAAATCTGTATATTAGAATAACTTCTGAAAGATCATGTGGCTCTCGAGACATTTTACAATACAATCACAAAGAAAAAAGCTATTTTAAATTCACAATTTTTTACAATATTATAGTTTTTACTGTATTTTTTTAACAAGTAAACCCCCCGCTTGGTTAGCAGAAGAGACTTATTTAAAAAAAATAAACCATACTATAACATTAAAGATGACAACAGTAATGTATGTGTATATATGTGTATGCATATTTATCGCTTTTGTTGTTGCTTTTTCTTATTCTGAAGCAGTGTTCTATTAGGTCTTCCTTTAATTTGTGATATTTGCTACCTTAAATTGATTTCTAGAACATTCTTTACCTTTTTAAAACTGCTGATTTTTGTGATTTGGTTAAAAAAAGTTTTGTTATGCTGGTTGATCGTTTCTTTACATTGCAATTACAATCACTTATTTAAAGGGGCTAAATGTATTTATATGTATTTATATGTATTTATATCAGCTGTGGAAGGTGAAGGACTGTAAAATGCTTGACCGAAAATATTATAAGATATGAGTTATCTTTCATGTCAAATTCTTAAATTTAATCTATAAATTCTGTTAGAATAATATGTTATCAGTATCAACAACATATGAATCCAAACCACAAGTAGATGGCAGCAAGTCACTCAATGAAGCATAAGTGAGTCATTGAATCATTGACTTTGTTCAAAAACGCTGAATGAATCAGTAGTGAAACTGGTGTGTGTTGCTTGGAGTTGAAAAAAGTTTTGCTGTGGCTTTGTTTGAAACTGTTTTCACAGACACAAAAACAGTCAATATAGTGACTCTTGATATATCAGTCTGTATAATCTGCTCAGGTTGTAATGTGTAATGTTGTATGTGATGGGCTACAGATGGTACAGTCCTGCCCGGTGGACCGCAGACCCTTCAGTGTGATCTACCTGCAGGGCTCCTCGCAGCAGTGCATCAAGGTCAGACGTCCTCCTGTTGTCTCGTATGTCATGGTAAGAGGAACGTATTCCTGATGAAACTGAGCCAAGCTTCTCCTCTGTGTTTCAGCTTCCTGTGAAGGCACCCAGACCGTCAGAGCCGCACAAGTGCTGCAGTCAGGAGGGCCAACGAATGTGTCGCATCTCAGTGTAAGTGCAGTGTGATTGTGTTTGCTGCGCATGTAGTTTATCTGATAATTAAATAGGTAATTGTGTCGTTAACAGGGGAGAGACGGGAAACACGGAGAGATCGCAAGAGAAAACAGCTACTGCCAATCAGAAATGCCACAGAACATGTATGTGCTTCAATATAAATTCTTGTCTTGTTCATGAAGTGCTTGCATGGTTGTAAAAGTGTGATATTTCATTATAAAATAAATACAATGCAAAAATAATAAAAATTGATAAAATCTATATAAACAGCAAAAAAAAAAAACAAGTTGCAACAAATTACTACAACTTTAACCAAAATTAAAAGTAAATAGAAAAATCTAAAAATAACTAATTTAAAAACCTAAATATTAAATATTATATTCAAAATATTCATAAATTCAAAATATAAATAAAACCTACATTATTGTATATAATGTGATATTAAAATGTAAGGCAACAAGAACAATAATATAATTTCCAACTTTAAATGTTAAAAAATAAATGTTTATTGATATTATAAATATATATTTATTTTTTTACATTTAATATATATAAAATAAAAATCTGGTACTGCACAGTATATTTCCCCATATCTTAACTGTAATACTCAGAACAGAAAAAAAAAAATGTTTAATGACTTGAAAACTCTCCAATCTTGTCAAAATAAAAGTTTTTTTTCCCCCTCTCAGCAGATGATTTGGATGCATCTGTGGATAAAAACAGAAAGGTTAGTCTTAAACTAATTGTGTTTTCGTTTAGTCTTATTTATCACATATGAACAAAACAGGAAGTGTTAAGCATTGCTTTTGTGTGCAGGTGAATGGAGACTCATGCCACTCTCTTCTGCTCACTAAGCATTTTCACTCATCACTTCCCAGCCAGCAGGGGGCGACGGTGGGCACACTGCCACAGATCATGTAAGCACACACTGACATAATGACAGAAAACCATGTGACTTTGTTTCTTTTTCTGAACAGTGTCTCTAGGATGCATGTTAAAGTGTTTTCTGTTTTATACTGTAGGACAGGATCTGTTGAGGTTTCTGAGGAGGGACCAGACGGCGTCCAGTGGAGGAGAATAGAGAGAAAACGCCGGTGGCTTCCTGCCTCTGTACCGATCTTCTCTACAGGTGTGCCCAGGTGAGAAGCATGTTTCGATCAGCTTTTGTTTTGAAAATGTGAATCTGAAATGTAGTATATTTGAAATTTTGGCTGCTATTTCCTTCTGTGTGCATGTCCATTGTTTTGGCTTACGAAACTTTTACTTATCAACTTTCAGGGTATCACTCCGCTCTCACCTGCTTCTGTCAGCTGTCTCTGCCTCTCTGAATCTGCTGCTTTCCGAACACACAGGTAGGTGCACTCGAAAAAAACAAGTTGTCTTTAAGTTATATGAAAAAACATGCATAATACTCAAGTTGTTATTTGAAATTTGTTCTTTAGTTTTTATTTGTACTTTTTGTTTCTACCTTATCTTTTAAATTGAGTTTTGTTTCCGTTAATTTTAGTTTGGTTTATTCTTAATTTTCTAGCTTTAACTTTAGTTTTGTTTTTGTTTTAATTTTATTTTTTATTTTTTATTTTTTTATGGCTGCCTAAGTTAATGTCCTAACAAGCATTATACATTTTTTATTCTATTAAATTGTACTTTATTTTAATAAAACATTCAAAATTATAATAATAAAAATGTTATTATTTATTTTGTATCCATAAATGAATAAAAAAAATTTCCTAGTGCTATTTTGTCATTTTAAGTTACTTAAAATCTTTTAATTTACTGATGTATGGGTTAATTAGCTTTTGTTTAGAAATAATAATAATAATAATAATAATAGTTTCCCTGTAGTTTTTTTTATTTTCTGACTGGTTTAAGCATTTCTCCCAACTTTTTAATGTCTTTTTTAATACTCAGCAATTTAGTTTTCTTTTTTTGTTAGATTTTTTTCTATATATATATATATAGTATAGTATAGTTTTATGAAGTCCGTATTACAAATGAAAACTAAAATGAATTTTAGTTTCAATTCTTCCCAGTTATGTTACTATTTAAATTTTAATTTCTTTTAGTTTTTATTAACACTTTATTTCCTATGTTTATTAGTTCCTCATGGCATAGTTTGTGCCATCACTTGCCCTAAAGGTGAGAAAAGAAAGGGAACCAGGGGCTCTGGGTCAAAGACCTCAGTGAAACCAGCAGAAGCTGCTGCTACCAGGCGTTCCTCTAGACACAGTCGCTCTGAGTCGGAGGATTCCTCAGCCGCACAGCCAACAGATTCAGATACCACGTCTTCTACACCACAACCCAAAAATGATACTCAGGCTTCTACAAGCAGAGGGCAGCAGGGGAGCAATCCAAGGCCTGGAGCAAAGACAAGAGGACGTCCAAAAAAGATGAAGGTGGCAAGACCTGAGGATGAGGAGCAAGAAACTGAGGTTGGGAATCATGAGGAAGATGGAGTCGCAGAGGAAACTGAACCTGAAGAATCAAAAACAGACCAGAAAGCAAGTTCTGATCACATCGATGGTGATCATGAGAAGGTCGATACAGAAGAGAAGATGGAGGTGGAGAATCAGATGAGTCCGCCTGAGGATGAATGTGCTTCCCCTGATGTCAGTAGCCAGGAAGAGGAAACGGCGAAAGTAGAAGAAGAAGTGGTGAACGAAAGTGTGATTGAAGTTGAAGACAATCAGATACTTCCACAAGAAGATAGCAAACAAGAAGTGGAGACAAATGATGAAGACCATGACGAATTAGTGAATGATCCACCAATACAAGAGCAAGATTGTCCTTCTCCTTCCTGTGCAGAACTAGAAGAGTCTCAGTCTGACTCCCAGGACGCAGAATCACCTCTGCAACTGGAAACAGCAGCTGAACCTCCTACAGATGCTTCAGACCAGTCTGTAGATCCGAAATCAGAGCCTGACACTACAGAAGACTGTTTGGACAAGCAGGAATCCAGTAGTCCTCCACCTCTCACAGAGGACCAGGCTGACGAACCGTCGGTTCCAGAAGAGAAAGGCGTCCCAGAATCAAAGGACACTAATGCAAGTTGTCCTCAGGATAACACTGATCCCATTCCTATGGAGTGCGATTCTCCTGCATCCGAGATTGTAGCCCACATTGCTGAAGCTGGGATGGATCCCACTGCGAAAGAGCCTCAGGTGGATGATCCAAAGCCCAAACTTGGTTCTTGTAAGGAGGATAAAGTCTCAGATAAGAGGGAGCGGGAGGGACGATCCCGCAGGTCTCGCTTTCACTCGCCTACGACCACCTGGTCTCCCAACAGGGAGTCTAAGAGCGAAGGGTCTCGCAGGTCAAGGTCTCGATCACGGGATCGTAGCCACAAGAGACGGTCCACATCTCGAAACCGTGAACAGCAAGAGGATGGCAGGCGGAATCGGAGCCGTAGTCGTAGTAGGGAGCGGAGTCGCAGGCGGCGTAGTCGCTCCAGAGACCGAAAGCAATCCGGACACCGGAGCCCATCCCAGGAACACGCTGATCACGGAAGCAACTCTCCTCGCAAGAGAGAGTCTTGGGGAGGGGATGGATGGCGAAGCAGGGGCGATGGACGAGGTTTCCGCAATTCCAACTGGAGGAACAATGCAGAGAAACCTCGGCATTTCTCATCGAGAGAACCCGATTCGTCTGACAACGGCAAATTCCATGAGGCATCGCCCGACCGAGGCAGAACCGAGAACCCGGATTGGGTGCAAGAGAGGGAGAGGCTTTGGGCAGACACTGATTCCAGAGGACGTGAGCCACGAAGGGATGAAAATGCAGGTGATCTTCCTTCAGATTCCTGGTCTCGAGGTGGCTGGAACGCTGGCCGTGGAAGAGGAAGCACACACTGGACATCCAGCCAGCAGAGCGAGCCAGCAGATAACTGGAGGCAGCGTACCTCTTTCTCAGGGACAACAAACAATGCAGATTCTTATAATCGCTTCAATGACAATAGACCTGGAGGGAAGAGGAAAGAGTTTGAGGGCACTGAGACTCCGCTGGATCGTTCCGGATGGTCATCGGCGTCCAGCTGGGCCGTACGCCGAACTCTCCCGGCTGATGTGCAGAACTACTACTCGCGCAGAGACCGGGGAGGCGGGAACAACGCCTGGAACAGACAAGAGGAGGACCAAGGTGCACCAGGAGTCCCAAAACAAGCAGGTGTGTCTTTATCCAAATAAAGGCCATAAATCCAAATCATTTAAATTTTTTTGTAATTCCATTTTACTCCGTTCCATCAAAAGTATAAAAGTATGGGTTGTTGACGTTTTTTTCCTCTCTGTTTCTCTAGTCAAATAACACTAATTTAACAACAAATGTGTGTTTCTAGTGCATAGACATTCAAGTTTATCTAAAGCACATCTTTCCAGCTTCAACATCTCCTTTAAATCATGTCTGTTTTCCATATTCCAGATCCCCCCCAGAATGAGCCAAATGCACCACTGCCAACAGAGGTGGTCCCAGCCCTGCCCCCTCCCCTGATGCCCCACCAGATGGGTGTGATGGGGGTCCTGCGTTACCCCATGGGGCCTCTGCTGCCAAGACCTCCAGCTGTGGGTCTGCAGCCTCCTCCCCAGTTTAGCTTGCCCCCTCCAGTGCCAGTTCAGCTGCACCCCACTGGGGCGCTCCTCCAGGTCCCATCCATATCTGTGCAGGCACTGCCTCCACCTCCACCACCGCCTCCACCTGTGCAACAGAGCGGCTTCACCACAGCACAGTCTGACAGCTACCCGCCTCAGGTAAGCACAGTGATTGTTAGAATTATTCCGTCTTTGATTACTCGTTATCTTAATTTGTGTTTCAAAGCTAAACGGAGGTCTTATGGGTAAAAAAATGAGGGTGAGTAATTAATGACAAAATGTACATTTTTGGGTGAACTAACCCTTTAAATGAATTTATGTATGAGCCATTTTGGTTGTAACATTTGCATACTTCCCAGCAGGTGATGTCCAGTTTTCCCGTACAAGGCAAAGCTTCGTTTAAACCCATGTCAACCAAAGTAGCTGCTGTGCCTCCTCCTCCTGTCGGGACGCCCCGTGTGACCCAGCCATCCTCCATCACCACCCAACCCGCCTCTCACAGCAAGGCCCACGCTGACAGCTCGAAGAAAGAGAAGGCAAGTGTTGCACATTTAAGCAAACTAATCCATGCTATCGTTGATATTACTTCCTAAAATTCATTGTCCCTTCCAAGAAATTGCAGATTCAGGAGCGGGCCGTCAATGAGGTGAAAGCAGCGATTAAGCCATATTATCAGAAGAATGAAATCAACAAGGAGGAATATAAAGAGATTGTACGGAAAGCTGTGGAAAAAGTAAGTAAATAAAAAAATAAATAAATAAATAAATATGTATGTGTGTATGCATACACCATTTATGCATATTTACTTTATACTCTTGTCATATGCTTTTATTTCTTAACTGTATTCATATATATATTTTTACATTTGTATTCTCCGATTTATAAAATTTTAGATTTTTAGATTTTTTACTTTGTGCAAACAGCTTCACAAATGCACACAGTAATTATTCATTTCTCCTGCTCTCAGGTGTGTCACAGCAAAAGTGGCGAGGTGAACGCCGACAAGGTGGCTAACCTGGTGAAAGCGTATGTCGACAAATACAAATGCATCCGCAAAAGCAAATCGGAGAAGAGCTGAGGGTCGCTGATCTGCTGACTGCACAAGTGCAATTCCTCCACCGCGGGCCGCTCTCAGTGTCACTGACTGGAGCCGATCTTAATTCATTTACATACAACGATGAAGATTTTTCTAGAGATGACATATTTTGTTTAATTTGGATTTGATATAGTGCAA
This sequence comes from Carassius auratus, assembly GCF_003368295.1. Lineage (NCBI taxonomy): Eukaryota > Metazoa > Chordata > Actinopteri > Cypriniformes > Cyprinidae > Carassius > Carassius auratus. Next base: position 28,269,423 of record NC_039246.1, on the reverse strand, counting down.
ATGCCCTTTATTGGATTGTGTTTCAAGGGTGGGTGTGTGTTTGGGGGGGGGGGGGGGGTCATCAAAGATCTGTAATGGTGTCGCTCTAATTGCATTTTGCTTCTAAAGTAACAAAGATAATGAATAATTAAGGCCGATGATTGAAGTGGTACAACTGGACCTGTCCTGTCTCGCCCCCTGTGTCTCTCTCAGTTGTCAAACATAAAGACTTTTCCCTTTAGAAGCATCGAAACAATCTGGAGTACATGTGCATTAGCTTTATTATCCCCTGCAGATGCTGAATGTGTGTTTGAGTGTGTGTGATTCAGTCATAACCTTACGTGGAAAGAACACGGGTAGTTTGCTGGTGAGCCGAGATGATTTTGTTGTCATATCAGGTTAAAGTCCTGTAATTCTGTTTATGCAGTTCAATCACTGTCTGTTTACCCTCTCAGAAGCAATGAAATAAACCAGAGGGCTGTTTCATTACGCAGGTTTACCAAATCAGTCTTATTTCAGTTAATCTGATTTACTCAGTTGATTTGGTTCAAAATAAATCAGACTAACTGAAAAAAGTCTGGTATATTTGATAAACTTGCTTTATGAAATATGCCTCATGAATCTCATCTTTTGTCTTTTTACTGATGACAGATCAGTTTGTGTTCCCTGAGTCGAATCAGACCTCTGATATCTCAAACGAGCCGACAACTGAGCCACTGGAGGTTTTTTAAATTTATATGATTTATTTGGTCGGAAAAAAGGCAAGCCGACTGACCGTGAACGAACGCCCTCCTGTGGTGGACTGTTTGAATTACATTACTGGTAATTATTTCTAGTTTAAACGCCCTCCTGTGGTACTTTGTGTGAATTACATTACTGTTACTTTCTTTTAGCATTAGTATATAATAAATTGTTCTTTACCTTGTTTTTAGGCAGCAAAGCATGTGAAATTAACTCCCTTATATTTAGTAAAAATATATTTTTACATTTGTGGCACACATTATTGACAATTTTAAAGTTTAATCGCCCTGCTGTGGTGAATTGAGTTAATTACCCTGATGCAACTCAATTCTATTGCTAAAACTCAAAACAGAAGAATATTGTAATACATTTTTTGTTGATTCGCGTTTATGTTCAATCTGTGCAGCAATAAACTATCTGGCAAATTGTCTATTTTTGCTGAGTTTAGTAGAAATACATTATAATGTCTGTAATATAAATTTTACGAGTCCGAGCGCCCTCCTGTGGTCAGTTTGGGATATTACACTGCTGCTATTTCACCTATAATTGTAATGTACAATTAATATTTATAGTAATATTGCGTTCTACCTCCCATGTGTAATTTAAAAAGGTAAGTGAACTTAACCTCCTGTGATTACAAAATGCCTGTTAGATTATCTATTTAAATTAGTTGGAATTTATTTTTTCATTGCATCTTAAGCGCCCTCCTGTGGTGAATTGCGTGGATTACACTCCTGCTACTTTCCTCTAAAGTTGTAACTCGAATAAGAGGAAAACATAGCACTAAATTATTTTGTCCCGATATAAAAAATATTTAATAATAAAAAAAAATCTGTCAGTTTACCTAGAAATAGGGTCACCATAATTGGCTGAATGTCACGTCACCAACTCACTTACATATATATTACACCTTTAATATATATTTACATTTCGAGTTTCAACGCCCTCCTGTGGTGAATTGTGTGAATTACATAAATGCAGCGTATGTCTACTGCTGAATCTCGGGTTAAAATGGAAACTTCTATTACATGATTTTGTATTGAATCGGATTAGATTTTATAAATGAGTGTTTATTCTGCGCAATGAAAACGTTCTTATTATTGGGAAAACTAATAAGATAATTAAACTAACTAAAAAAACAGACTGTACATAAATAAATCTGTTTTATGCCAGTCAAAAGAAACGACCGCCCTCCAGTGGTGAATTCTGTGGAATAAATTGCTGCTACTTTAGCTGAAACTCTTAAAACACTTGAACAAAGAAAATATGATAAATAATTAGTTTAGACTATATCATTTAAACTAATTTTAGATTATAAAAATACTATTGATATTAATAGTATTATTGTTATACCTCCCATTTGTTAAAAATTAATAATACGTAAAATTGTAAAAAGAAAAAATTGAACTGAACTGAAACGCCCCCCTGTGGTGACAGAGGAAATAACATTTCTAATAAATTGTTAATCATGTTTAGCCAGATGAATGAATGAATGAATACATAAATAAGCGTACAAAACTAATTACTAAAAGCTAATTACTTTTTTCTTTAATAGAAATATACTGTATTTTTAGTCGTTACGCCCTCCTGTGGTGAACTGTAAGAATAACACTAATGCAATTTATTTCTGCAGATATAAATCAAGGTAGATCTTGAATAACATTATTTTGTAGTGATTCAAATGTATTATAATAAACTGTTGACGACAATAAAACAACAACTAGCAAATGACCTGTTCACACACACACACACACACATATATAATTAATTTAATTCCGATCACTTGAAAATATTTTTCAGCAAGGAAATAGCCGTAATAGTGTAATTCACACAGTTCACCACAGGAGGGCGCCCGGACTCGAATTATCATATATATATATATTAAATCTGCTAAATGTATACATTTGTATATGTTTATTACAGAACACATGATAGGTAAATCCTGTGGTTAACTGTGTAATTACTCTTATTTCCTTGCTTAAAAAAACTATTTTTCATATAAAGATCAAATTATCTAAATATTTATATAACGATTTGTAAATTGACATTGGAATAATAAAACTGATTGTTTTAATACCTTTTTATTTTAAGATGAAATAAGACCCAACAATGTTCTTGACAATGTTTGAAAAACGTAAAAATGTAAATAAATAAAATACATAAAGATATTATTTGCATTATTAAATTTGACAGGTAAAAATCGCTTGCATCAATCTTACATAAATGGATCCATTTCTTTACAGAAAACAAAAATGTAGAAATGGTTCTCAGAGTTTTGTAATTATTGCAATGTAGATTTTTTTTGTACTGTACTACAAAAACAAAGAAATCATTAATGATCGAATTATCTAAATATTTAATGATATTTAAATACTTTACACATGGGCATATTGTGTAGCTCTTATCTGCACCCCAATTTCTCTATATGCATAATAAAAGTCATGATATATTTTTTTCTATTAACTTTCTATTACTGAAATCCCTAAATCGCACACACCTATAAAAAAAAAAAAAAAGAAAGAAAAAAAAAAAAAGAAAAAAAAAATTAAATCCAGATGACTGCGGGATCCCCAAGGGAAAAAAGGCATGTCAACAGTGTGTCAAAAATGTTCAGTCTTTTATTTAAAAACTATAAACAGTCACCAAAGTAAATGAAGCCAATCTTTATCAGACTGTTAGATATATGCATCATCGCACACCCTACAGACACTGCAGAAATGGTGAGGGGGTGGGAGGGGACGGGGTCGTGACCCCGCTGGGATGCTAACACAACAGGCAATAATAAATGTTACACAACACACAGCAGAGAGGACAGCCTGGGGTCCGGGAGCCGGAATGTGGCGTGATCGTAAGAATGGATGAAAAAAATAAAATAAATGGAAAACCCAAAATAGTACAATAAAATCCCACACTATATTAAGATAGAAAAAAGGTCTGGAGGAAAATATCATACCTGCACGGAAAGCAAATAACACAGGAGAAAACCTGTATAAAACTCCATGTATTTAAACCAATTTACAAATACAAAAAGAATCACGTACGCGCGGTCGGGCTCGTACTCCGACGCTTACAGTGAATACAGGTTGAGGGGAATACCTTCAATATGTTTGTCTCTTCTACAAAATGACATATGATATATTATTTCATACTCTTTCAGCCAGCAAAATGAGTTCTACAAGTTATAACAGTACAAAAAAGGGGAGAAAAACAAAAAAAAACAAAATCACAGTTCCACAAAAAAAAAAACCTGTAGCCCTCCGCCAGCCCTCCCAAAACTTTACAGCATCAGTACCTTTGCAGAATATTTACAGGGTTTAAGTACATTCATCCACTGCTGAGTATAGAATCACATCTCAAACAAGTAACCAGGGGTTGAAGAAAATAAAAATAAAAACGTGAGTCTGAACCTACTAACGTAATGCTTCTGATACCAGCGGGCAGCAGCGGCATGAAGGAGGGAGATTTAACTTTATATCTATTCACAAATATTTACACAATTTTTTTTTTTTTTCATTTACTCATATTGGTATTTATTTCAATAATAAATAAGTGAAAATATAATCGGCTCAAGTAAGAAAACCAAGCTATCAAGTTGTAAAGAAAAAACGAAATCTAGCCACACCTCTGCCACACTTGCCCCGCCCACAGAATCCCCCCCACGCTCCTCCGGGAACTATAAAAATGTGCTCGTTGGGCCAGGCGTGAAGAGGGGGTCAGAAGAGGGAGATGGGCGCTGGTTTCTGAGTGGCTGGTGGAAGACCCGTGGCAGTTTGTGAGGGAGGGGGAGGAGAGGGACTGGGTGGAGTGGAGAGAGAGAGAGAGAGAGAGAGAGAGAGAGGGCAAGAGAGAGAGAGAGAGCGAGCGAGAGAGAGAGAAGGGTGGGTGTGTGGGGGGTTTAGGGAGACGACCCAACGACGCTGGCGACCTGTGTGGCAGCAGAATGGGGAAATGGGCTTCTCGTCTCCTTCTGAAGGTTTTTGGGTTGAGCTGAGCTCAGGTCTGCAGAGCGCGTGTGAGTTCGTAAAGGCATTTGGCGAGCGTGGTGGAGACCTCCATAGAGCTCAGCGCCAGCACAGAGAGATGATTTTCATGCCGCCTGACCAACCTGAACACAAACACACAACAATCAGACACGGATTACATTTATGAAGTCTACTTGAAGTCATTTTTGTATTTTCATGCTAGAAGTCACATTTTACTCCAAAAAAAAAAAAAAAATCAATAAAAATTTCATTGCATTAAGAATGACAATAACAGTATTACTGTTAATATAATAATTACTAATAACAGTAATACTAATCCATTCTAATCCAAAAAGACAATTTTAAGTCTTAAAAATATGAAAATAATTGCACTGTTAAATTAAACATTCCCTACATACATCTTATAGAATTTGTATAAAATGTAAAAAATATTTGAAAAAAAAAAAAAGAAAAAAAGTACTCTAATTTTTATTAATGCAAGGGCAGACATTTTTGTAGTGTAGTCTGTACTCTAAAATCCAATTCTTATAAATATAGTGATCTAATTATCAAAATACTTTTCAGTGTGCTTTTATATTCACATACTGAAATAATAAAACAAAGGTGAAATCTTGACTGAACAATGTTCTTGACGATGTTTAAATGAAAATTAATATGTAATAAATAAAAAGTTAAGATTTCTTAAATCAATTTAATTTTTTTAAAATAAATTAATAAAATAAAAATGGTTCTCTGATTTCCATTACTGCAATGATCAAATTATCTAAATGTTTAAACCTATTTAATACTTGTAAGCAAGTAAGTAAGTGTGTGTGTGAGAGAGAGAGAGAGAGAGAGATTTATACATAGATTTCATGTCACCGATCAGAAATCTACAAATCAACCACCACACTGAAATATTTTACTTACTTCCGTCCACAATCCGAGTACTTGGCGATGCTCTTTAACGTTAAGGCAGCAGTTAGTCTAATGTGTTTGGTCATTGGTCCCTCTTTATCGTCCTGAGCAGGACCAAAAAAAATATATATTTCAAGCTTGACACATCTATCAGCAGCAGAACGATCATTGTTTACGTGAGGTAATAATACTGACTGTGAAGTCCCTGAACACCAGGTTTCGCGAGCCCCTGCGTAACGCCATCAGAGCTGCACTGGGGTGGTTGACGAGCGCTTTCTGTGGTCTGGAAGGAAGTGGAGGACTGCTGACCGCCGCTGGAGGAGACCTGCACATCAACACAGTCACAATCTCCATCACAATCATCTACTACCTTAAACCAGCATGAGCTAAAGAAGCCATACACACTTGGAAGTGTTAGGGTTGCTGCCTTGCGTTTGCTCCTCCAGTTTGAGTGCAGCTAAGAGCGCTTCCCTCGAGCAGTGCTTATCCTGCAAAACACACACTCTTGATTAGTCAAACACACACAGGGATAGATGTCATTATGACCGCATCAACAGAAAGAGAGAAAGATGGGATCTTGCCTGGAGGTGTGTGATGAAGGATAGTCTCTGGCGAGGAAAAGGTTCACAGCCCTCCCATTGGCACTGCCCTGGGTACGCATCTTTACTGCCATGACAGGTAGCTGCATGGTAAAACACCTGTGATGGCGTGTCAAACCACCTGAAACAACACCAAGTTAGCATGAACCAGCCTTCTCAAGACAGACATAAACAAAGCAAAGCTCATCACATGCGTCCTCACCGTTTGCACGCCTGCCACTGACATCTGAAGTTCTGTCCAGGTTTACGAGCTTGATCTGGAGAGAGGGCGGGTGCTGGAGAACTCTGATTGGTTGCCTGTGCAGCCGGATCCACTGGAGGCGGAGTCTGCACTGACATCGGCTGCTGCACACATGAACAATCAATGAGTCTTTAAGACTTATTTTTTTATTTTTATTTTTACAGTAAATGCAAGAAATACAAATATAGCTGAATTTTGTAGATTTCAGATATATATATATTATTTTTAAACAAAGGTCAAAGCTCCTTTTGTAATGTAGCTTTCTGAGGGTGCACTCTTGTCATAAATTCATTATTACTTTTCCAACATAATTTTTAACAAAAAATATTGGTAAAATATATATTTGGGAGTCTTAGACCTTTCTTCCCCTTGCACAATCTCAAAATAAATTTGAGGAATATCACTTATTATTCAAACTGGGCACTTCATTTGGATTCATTTTTTCATGTTCCTGTGGCTCATTGCGCTGATAGCACAAAAGGTTGTCGATTCGATTCCCAGGAAACACTTTAGGTAATTTTATTTTGCCTAAATGCACTGTAAGATGATTTTTTTTTTAATGTAGAATTTTATGTTTTCTTTGATTATTTCATGACTATTTCTCTCATTTCGATTTCTCAATTGCAGGTGTGGCGTTTTTTATTATTAACAGCTCTTGTTTTTACTAGGGTTGTCAGTTAAACGCGTTAACTTTGAGTTTTGAAGTCGTCATCGGATTGGTTTAATTATACAGGATTTTTGGGAGACGTGTGTGTTGCGTTCTTTAAACTATGCCTGGAAACATAGATGCTGTGGTGCCAAACCCCCTCACGAAAAGAAGAACGCTGTTGTGTATACAACTGTGATCATGAGCTCTTATCAGCATCAACTAAACACTGGATTCTCAAAAGTATGTGAAATATTTACAGTTTGCAGCATAGAATCTTTAAAATACGTCAGAGTTTTACACAGCGGACTGTTGTTGTGGCAACATTTCCACACCTAGTAACTCTGAAATGAAATGGTGTGATTGGTTGTTTGACATGTCAATCAAACGGTCTCATGGGCGGGTCTTGGCCAATGAAAGCTCCCATGGATTCCAGACCTTCAGCCGTCAGTCTGGCTATGTGAGACTAATTAAGAGCAAGAATGTTTTTCAGCCCAAAAACAACAGAAAAACTAAGATTAACTACTATAATTGTTGCATGCTAGGTAATTTCACATGCAAGTTCTCATTTCTGTAACATGAAAATAAATCTCACTGGCATTACAGGAATTTGTGAGATTCATAGGAATATCCTGGCTGAACAATTGATGTCAGTTCACATCAACTAAATCAACATCTAGCAAGCATGTGAAAAATCAACAAGTAACTAAACTGTTTTCTGAGTAAAGCACTACTACAGTTGGAACAGGGTAAACAGATATTATATTTCACCAGTTGATTAAATCAACTGTACACAGCAAGACAACTGTTTCGTGCAAAAAGTTTTCTGAAACGTTAAATATGCAAAGGATGAATAATTTAATTAAATAAGCACTAATTTGCTAATTTGATTAACCTAGCAATGAAATCAATCAGTTGACATTGTAGAGTTAAAGGTTTGCAGAGAGAGGATTTTGGATTCCTCAATCTCTCAATTAATCTATATTAATCTAATTTACATTAAATGTAATAAACTACCAACAGGCAGAAAAAAAAAAAAAACTTAAAAAAAAACCAAGCAAATGTTATAATGGACAAACCTCACCTTAAAAAAACATTTGAATATATTCAGTAAAAAAACTGTAAAGATTGGTGTAAGTGCTGAAAAAAACTCCTTTAAACATATGTATTGTAACTGTAATCAACAGATGTAAATAGATAACTTATTTATAACAAAATAAACACTTAAATGTGTATTTGGATACTTTCTTTACACTAGTCTGAAAGAAGACAAGTTATGGAATAAAAAAAATGCCTGAAATGTGATTGACCAGTGCATGAAAAACAATGGTTTTGTGTGCAGTGCTTTGCCTTAAAAATTTTATATGTATGTAACCAAGAGTCAAAAACACATTACCTGAGCATTGGTTTCAGGAAGCGGCGAGGGCACACTTGGTCTCTGCTGCGCTGCATTCTCTATTGCTACTTTTGCTACTGTGCTTGGGTCTGCGCCCGCCGGCACGGCCACCATGGTGGCACAGTTACCGGCATTGTTAGGGTCGCTGATAGTCACTATGCGTACGCCCATTTTGGTGGGGATTCCAGAGTTACCTCTGTCCCCATCCTCCAGCGGTCTCTTCAACGGCCGGCTCTCCAAGGTGCCGTTAGCGGGAGGAGGCGGTGGCTCGGAAACAGCTGGAGGTGGGGAGTGGTTATGAGGTGGATGCTGTTGCCTTAGGCCCAATGTCTCTGAGTTGGGGCCATTTGAGATCTCCGTGCCGTGGCTGGGCCCGTTGGCCAAGCGTTCGACCTGCTCTGCTTTGGCAGTGTCCTGCTGAGGAGCAGCAAGAGAGTCCGTGAGACCCAAAGCCCCGTGCGCTTTCTGAGGCGACAACACCTCGCCGTTCCCCATGTGTTTGGAAGCCTTGTGATTTGGAATGTTTTTGCTCGGATGGGTGACGTCTGATCGATCGAAGTCGCACACCCCATTCACCATTAGCTTTTTAGGGTCAGAGGGTGTCTGCTTCCCAGGGACGCCGCTGTCGCCGCCTTGCCCCACAGGGCCGTTTAGCGCCTCTGCTTGGCTGTTCCCTGAGTGGTATGGAGGTAGACTCGAGTCAAACTTCCTCCCGTTGAGCAGCTTTGCCGCAGGTCCATCCACCTCTGCGGATTCACCATTACTGGCTTTGGCCGAACCATCGGTGACGGAGTTGTTCTCCATGACCTCGATCTTGCGTTCGTGGATGTGGAGCCCCGTGGTGTCCTTGGCCTCCTCCTCCTTTTGGCAGATGATTCTGTCACCTCGGAAAGGTGGAATGGGCGTGGCTCCTGCAATTGGCAGAGGCGGAGTCAACTGCAGGCCGATTGTGGGCGGGGTTTGCGCTCCCTGGCCGGGGAAGCCAGAGTTTGGCACTACTGTGAAGGTAACTTGGTTGCTGGGTGAAGCCTGCAGCAGGGTGCCAGGGGTGGAGGTGGAGATGATCTGCCCTGGGAGGATGGAGATGGGAACGGCACCGGTCGCCTGCAAGGGGCTCTGCATAAGTTGTACGTTCAACTGCGGTTGAGACGCCACTGGACCGCTGTTGGTCACCTGGTAGACGACTTGCGGGCTTGGCGCCCTGGTACTTGCAGGAGCGGGAACTTGCGGAGCAGGGAGTATGAGTTTTCCACCTGGGGTAGAAGGACCACGTTTCGGAAGCAGTAACTGTTTAATCAGACTGGATTCTGTGGAGGTAGGTTGGGCTGGGGGTGGCGGAGGGGGCGGAGTCTGCTGAAACTGCCGCTTGACGGACAGCATGTGGCTGACTGTGTTGGGCGGGGCTTGCTGCATGGGGGCGGGGTTAGTGATTGGTGCGTTTGGGGAAGTGGGAGACTGAGTGGACTGCGGCTGGATGGTTTGAGGACTGGGGTTGGTCAGTATGATTTGATGGATGGCTGGGGCGAATGCGGTGTTGGATTGCTGATTCTGACTGACGATGACTAAGCTTTGCTGTTGCGGTTGTTGAGGTTGAGGCTGTGACGACTGCGATGCAGGTTTGGGGGCGATATTTTGAAACGCGATGCGGTTGCTAGTCACGCCTGAAACAGTCACGACCTGCCCTCCTGCCATCAGCGAAGTGCAAGGTGCACTGACATACTGAGGCGGCGCGAGCATTACAGACTCTTGGGAAGGGGCACCTTGCTGTCCCTGGGGGGCTTGCAGGTGCTGCTGGGCCACAGAAGGACAAACACCTTGCACTCGACCTGTAAAAACGTGTCCCTGGGGCGTCGGCCCCTGCTGGATCAGTGTAACGGGAGCATGATGGAGCAAGGGCTGCTGGGTAGGCAAGCCGCTGTGGTTGGGAACAGCATGTGCAGCGGTGGCTGTGGGGATGGAGCTCTGGATCATGGCCGTTTTGAGAATGTCATTGGGTTGTATGGGAACTGGGGCGGTGGCGGGAGGGCATGGAGTAGGAAGTGCAGCTTGTCCTGGCGGGTTCATGGGGAGTCGGTGAACAGTTGGGGCTGGAGCAGGAGCACTGGGAGCGTTGGTGTGTGAAGGTCCGTGCATGGTGAAGGCCACCTGTGGTGCTGCCTGGCCGGCAGTAAGGCTTGGTGCTGGTGTCCGGACAAGCTGCCCTCCCACACCAGGAGACAGCGCTGCATGAACACACAAGGAGGAACAAATCATCTATAAATGCAACTGGCTTAACGCATTAAACCCTGGATGGGCTTTTGTTTTATTCTCACACCTTGGTAAATTACATCTAGTGTTCAAGTTCAGCAATGCACAATGGGGCTAACTAGGGTCTTACGATTTTCATGATGCAGAAAACATTTCATAAAAAGTCATAAAAATTAAATTGGCTGTATAACAGAATTTGGCCAAATTAAAATATGGCAAGATATGGACTAATTTATTTATTTATTTATTTATTTTTAATGCCATGTCAGCTTCGATGGCTATGTTAAACTAGGTTTCCATTTTTACAACTGTCCTATTATTTATAGATATTGGTATTCTGCTATTGAAGAGATGTCACGTCACTTTTTTTTTTAAGAGATGCTACATGATTTTTTTTGTTGTTCCAATAACAAATTTCTATTCTATTATTTTCAGCAATTTTTTTTTACCACCATGTTTAATAGTAAATCTGAATTTAATCATAAAACAAACAAGGTTTAAAAAGCTTAAAACCAAGATCAAATGCAGTGTAAAGCATCTTTCTAGACTGCTAGAATGAGAGATCTTGGGCCAATATTAAGAGTTTTTCCTACCTGACTGGAGCTGAGGGGTTTCTAGAGGAGCTTCGTGTTTGGGAACTGGTGCAGGACTGGCCTGCTGCTGCTGCTGAAAATAAAGCTGGACGGGAAGAGGAATCGGCCTCTTCCGCACACCAACCACGTGGATTTGAGCCTGTCCATTCAGCCGTGTGTCCTCCACACGCTTCACCGTGTGATTAGGAAACAGCGTTCTGAGAAGCACACAAGCACAGTCTTGATTTTATGTTTGAGTGGTGAGTTTCAGCATTCAACATTTACCATTTGGGACAGCACAGAAACAACTTCACAGTATCTGCCCAACATTGATCTCACCTCAGGCATTTGTAGAAGTTATTGGATGTTAACACGCCACCCCGTGCCATCTTGCTGCAGGTCGCCAGATATTCAGAGTACATCTCAGAGCGAGAGACCGAACCATCTGGATGAACCTCAAAATGAGCATTCAGCCTAACAAGGACAGAAAGCATTCATAAAACACTACAAAACATAACAGATTTGAGAAATGTAAGAAAGAAAGATGTAAATCTTACCACTGAGTTGTGAATTTCTCTCCATCTACTTCCACAATCCCAGGCGGAGGTGTAGACTGCACAGGCGCCCGGTTTACTACAAAGAAACAAACCCAAAAACACTGTAAATACAAATTACATAAACTCCTTTCTCATTAATTTTCCATTTCAATGCACATTTTTGATGAATATTTTTAAACCCTAACTTGAAAGCAGTAGTAGTCTGTTTAAGAAAAATTATCTTCTATTTTGTGAAATATCATAAACACTGATGGGGGAATTTTATCACAAAAATAATAATAATTACTTTTACCTCCAAAAAGGGGGAACTTTTTCAAGAGTTTTAACAGAATATATATATATTTTTTTAGAAAATATGCGAGTAGAAATATTACAATCCAATAAAATGTCTCACACACAATGAGCTCTTGATGATGTAAATGTGCATTTTGATTTCCACTTAATTTTACAGTGCCTGTTGCAGTGTAACTATACATTTAAGTACTGATTAAGGTTAATTAACTGCACGTAGTTACTGTAAAGTCAGGATGAGAAGTTGGTTTACAGTTAGCTGCATGTAACTATGCATAGTATATTATTACTATAGTAAATACATGTAATGTATAGGAAGGACACCGTAAAAATAAAGCGTAACTGCAAACTGCATTTGTCCTATCTACTCTTGACGGTAATTAAAAGATAAAGTACTTCTTGTGATATCTGAATATGCAATTTTGTACATCTCTAGACCACACAAAATCCGACAGCGGATACACAGGACACTCACCAGCGCCAGGAGTGCCTTGTGTAGGCGGGGGAATGTGCTCGACAAGCTGCGGCCGAACCTCTGAGACCTGACTGCTCGAGGCCTGATGCTCGATGAGTTTTACTGCCGTCAGGGCGTCCGGTCCGAACGTGTGCAGGTCTACTGACACCAAACGCACTAGAAGATCTGACACATGAACATGCAAACCATGTCAGTTCACTGCTCCTGACGGTTAGTGGTGCAAACACATTTTCAGGCTGACACATCACAATTTTTGGAGGGAGGAAATCATTGACCAAAACGTGTGAACGTGTACCTATGCTTCTCTCCACAGAGGAGATCTTCGAGCACGTGATCTCCCCGAGCTCGGCCAGCTGGTACAGGACCTCGAGCGCGGAGATGACCAGCATGATGTCCGGCAGCGTCAGGAGGGCGATGACTTCTCGGTACGACTCCTGATCCACATACTCACAGATCAGAACGCCGTTATCCTCCACTTTGCTCAGGTTCCCCAGAATTTCCATGGCTGTAGGATGCAATGGAAATAATTAGCAACTCTCCAAAGAAAAGGACAAGGTTTAACGCAGGGCTCTAGAGTGCAAACATTTCTTGAGAATGTGCGAGTTAAAGTTTAACGTGGTCACACTGTGCATGGTTTGTGCTTCTCTAAAGTGTCGGCTCCATATAGCACGCGTTGCATAGGCATGAAACATTGAAGCAGGAGTCAGATTTGAGATCTTTTCTTGTAAAATTTGACAAGATTGCAAATTCGAAGCCCGGCTTATAACACAGCAAAAGAGGAACTCCTGTTCACAAAATACAAATCAAACTGATGAAAAGAACGGGTTGAATGTTAACCACTTTCGTTACCATATAACAATGAAGTATGATAAAAGTTGATTAATGCCATGCTGCAGCAATTGAGTCTAGAGCCCTGGTTTAATGGCATGAACAGTTCACCCTAAAAGACGCTTACCCCTAATTTTGAGAAAAAGATCCCGTGACAACAAACACTTCGTGATGGTGTGAAACATCAGATGCGTTGTTCGGAAATCAACTGGATCCAGCTGAAGCTGAAAAAGCACAAAGAGACATTTAATAAAATATACAAATTGCCAACAAATCCAAACATGAAGCATACATTTCATAGAGTGCTGCATGGATAACATTAATTTTAGCACTTCTGGTTTCATCGTTTTGAAGTTAATGGGTTATTTGAATGAGTTTTTTATTAAATGCTTGAATTAAGGTTTCTGGTGAACCACTGCTCAAGATTTTGATATTTCATTCTATGACATAAAACATATCAGTTATACCTCTTTGCGATTTTCTTTTAAGATTTAACTTTTCTTAAAACAGATAAAATACAAAAAAAGGTAAAACAGCGATGTAAGACGAAGCTGAAGGAGAAAGTGAGAATGGGAATGCAGATGAGAGTTCACGCAGAGCTAGACAAGACATGGTTAAAAAGTATATCAATTGGAATTTTTATTTTAGAAAAATTAGAATCGCTGGATAAGACCCTTCTTCCTCAGCTGTGATCATTTAGAGCCATCTGAAACTGCATTTAAACTGCATTTTGGAAGTTCTCGCGGGCACCATAGAAGTCTATTATATGGAGAGAAATCCTGAAATGTTTTCCTCAAAAACATACCGTATTTTCCGAACTATAAGTCACACTTTTTTCATAGTTTGGCTGGTCATGCGACCTAAGTCAGGTGTGACTTATCAAAATTAATTTGACATGAACCGAGAGAAATGAACCAAGAGAAATGAACCAATAGAAAACATTACCGTCTACAGCTGCGAGAGGGCGCTCTATGCTGCTCAGTTCTCCTGTAGTCTACACTGAAGACATAGAGCACCCTCTCGTGGCTGTAGACGGTAATGTTTCTCTTGGTTCTAAATAAATGCGACTTCTACTCCAGTCCAGTGCGACTTATATATGTTTTTTTCCTCATCATGACGTATTTTTGGACTGATGCGACTTATACTCAGGTGCGACTTACAGTCCGAAAAATATGGTACTTTCTCACGACAGAAGGAAGAAAGAAAGACATGAACATCTTGGAAGGCACGGGGGTGAATACGTTATCTGTAATTTTTTGTTCTAGAAGTGAACTAATCCTTTAAGAGAGACCGATCTAAAATGGGTTCAGGTGTGAAATTAGATTTGAATGTCCACAAAACCACAAAATGTCATGAATCATGAACATTTGTTGTTCTGAGAGCTTATTTTCTGCAATACTCCAAAAGCCAATAGAATATTCCTGTTGGGTTTTTGGTAAAGGAAACTTGTTGATGTTAACTTACATTGTTTGCTGACAAAAATATGTCATAATTGCAGCACTCTATAGAGATGTAGATTGAGGACTCTAACCTCTCCGGCGACGTTGCCGAGTGTATCCAGACCCAGCTGCCGCAGCTGGACGAAGGAACAGTGCGCACACAGTAAGAGGAAGCGCAGACATGTGCGATTAGCTGCCAGGAGTTTGATGTTGGCCTCCTCGAAGGATAAGTTCCTCAGAATCATTGCCACCTGCAACACCCGCTGGCCCTCGACGTCCCCGATGCCTACGGCACGTGTCGGGTGGAAGAGAGGAGTGCAGACGTCCCTCATCTCCAATCCATCTGAAAAAATGACAATGCACACTTAGTGTGAAGTAATGCTTGGTTAAAACATATCGACTAATCAAACCGAAACAACACTTCATTCAGCATCTTCACCACATGAAAGGAAACGAGAGTAGTTGGGACGTAAACAACCACATACTTTGGGGTGTGCAGCTCTTGTCTGAGATGAGATCTTTCACTTCATTGTCTTCAATGACATCTTTCCAAAACTAAAATAAAAATAAGAGTTAAGAGCACAAAAACAGATACTGTGCAAGAAAAGCAAGTTGATATCTTCTCTTACCCTCACAAAGTCCCGTGATGTCTTCTCCTGCCAGTCTGTCCCAAATAGAGCAGAAAAGCTGCCTAATGCTGAAAGACAAACATATGTAACATTAGCAGACCCATGCAGTCTTAAAGTGCGAGTACTATAGAAAACGCAGTATTAAGCATACAGTCCGTCGAAGACTCCCGTGTGTGCCAGCAGCAGTGTGACGAGTTTGGGCTCTTTTTCTAGCTGCATGGCGTGCTTGCTCTCGTTGGACAGGAGCGTGCACACGTTAATGGCGAAGTCCACCTCGTTCGGGAGCCCAGACAGGAGAGACAGCACCAGTTTGTTGTAATCGGATGGAGGGACAAAATCCATCGACAGCCCATAGCTTTGGCGGAGATAGTCTGGTCAAACAAAGGATAAGCAAAATAGTTTTTATATATTTCTACAGATTTCATGAAGAAATTGTGAGCGGTAATTGGCCATGTGTCTTGGAGGTTGCTTGAGACTCATATAAAACTAGACTCAACAAAGTGTGAATGAATCTGGTTGTTCAAACCACATCTCTAAACTTCACTTCTCCCAAAAAGATCTACATCAGCATGTGGAAGTTAGGGGTTTGGCCCAATTAAATATGGATTGCATTTAATATTACAATCCTCTTCTCCATGTACATACTTGTGTATCTTACATATATATACTGAAGTACTGAAGCAACTGTGTGATAAATACCAACCCTAAACATTTTCTTA
Organism: Carassius auratus; assembly: GCF_003368295.1. Lineage (NCBI taxonomy): Eukaryota > Metazoa > Chordata > Actinopteri > Cypriniformes > Cyprinidae > Carassius > Carassius auratus. The sequence continues at coordinate 28,253,184 of NC_039246.1, read as the reverse complement.
GCCCAGTGTAGTTAACTTACATTACTCAGTATTTTAGTACATTTTAAATGCACATACTCTAAAATAGAGCAACCTTTATATAAAATTTTTATGAACAAAAAAGGCATCTCATCAATCGAATTCATAAAATGTAAAACTTTAACAAACAATGCTCTATGCAAAGTTGTATTTGTTCCAGAAATGATCTTTGGTTGTAATTATTCTGGATTCTGTGCTTTGATTTAATACAAAAGTACAATGAAAAAAAAAAAAAAAAACCTGTGGTGAATTCAAAATTAATGCATAAAACTTTTTTTGACATATCAGCATAGGACTATATTCATGGCAAACTCAAGAACAATAACATTTAAAACTCTCTTAATTACAACTCTTCTAATGAACTGCACACAATTTAACTTTTTTTAAATAAGAAATAAATAAACTGCACAACAGAGGTTTATTGTTAAATTTAAAAACCTAGATAAAAAATTGTGGTATTGTGTCATTCTTCAGGAAAGTGCTTTATTAATTTCTTTTTAATTAAATTTAACTTTCATCTTTTATTATTTTATCTTCATTTATTATTATTAGAAGTACAATCTACTATACAAAAGTAATGCGTGTAAAATTTTTCAAATTAAACCAAACTTATTTTGGCAGGTTGTCACAAAGATCTTTTATTTTGTGTGCATCTGCTGAATTTAACCAAATTGTGAAATGCTGGTGAAGTGACTCTCAGAGCAGCTCTGGAGATGACGTTCACGTGTTCTTGTCCTCATGTAGTCAGACTAAAACCTACCCCAGTCCTTATGTAAAGGGAAATATCATCTGTCTCTCTGAAAGGAGCGCAGTGGCAGGAGTACGGTTTCCTTCATGGCATTAAGAGTTTTCACAGGTGCAGCTCCAACACACACTTACCCCTTGAACCAGCTCTGTGTGTGTGTGTGTGTGTGTGTGTGTGTGTGCGCGTGGGTCTCAGAGAAGCAGACAGGGCTCATCTGTACCTGATACAGTGTGTTGCTGGTAGTTGTATGACGTGGGTATTGCACCAATCGGAAGCAAATGTTTAGGATTCCCCGGCTGCCCTTCTTCATCATCCTCTCCGAAGTGATGCACCTTTTCATACTTCTCTAGATAGCTGCAGAGAGACCAGAAAAAGACATCAGCACACAGAATGACAGACAGATGGATACACACTCATTATCCCAGGGGAAATTTAAGAGACATGAAGAATTAAACATCCAGACACATTTATTCACTGACCAGTGAGCACCTGTTTAAAAGATTGAGTGGTTATAATATTATCGTATACATTTTCAGAGCATGTTTTAAATGTGCAGACATGGGTGCAGACTGTTTGGAGGGATAACGTGTGAACATCATTCATTTCAATGACCAAAATAAACAAACAAACCTGCGTGCCTCATGGACTGAGAAAAGCCATTAGCATTTTAGTTACTACAGTTTTTTTTAATTATTTATTCCAATAAATCAAATTTAGAGAGTCGAAGGGCTGACTGCCAATTTAATAACCATACATAGCAAACAATTTAAAAGACAGTAAATGAGACTTAAACAAACCTGCTTTAAGGGACAATATATGAGCCAGAAACTTTTAACTTTAATTACTTTTAAAAAGCATTGATGGATGTTTCTTACACATATGCAGCTTTTGCTTCACGAGAGTGGATTACTGTGATGTTTTATCAGCTGTTTGTACTCTCAAACTGAAGGCACCCAATTCAATGCAGAGGATCCATTGGTGAGGAAGTGGTATAATGCTAAATTTTTCTAAATCTGATTTTTTTTTAAAATGTCTTAGATGGCCTGAGGGTAGATGGCCATGATGCCGCGTTCCAGGAAACTCGTAAACCGTGTTTTTTCAACCTTAAACCCGTGAAAGTGCACTGAACGGTTTTCAAGGCAAGCACTGCTATTACTGTTGCTCATACTTATTCTAAACCCTTAAATAGATCACTGTCCTGTCATCATTTACTAACCTTCATCTCATTCCAATCCTGTACAGTATGTGTATTTATTGTTATGCACTGAAAGTCAGTGGGGTTCAGTACTGTTTTGAACCTCACTGATTTTCACTTTATGAACTAAAAGATTTAAACAAAAGGAAAATTATTATTATTATTATTAATAATAATAAAGAAAGTAACTCATATAAGTTTGCAATGGCATTAGGGTGATTCAGTTTTAATTACATTTTTTTGGAGAATTGTCCCTTAAGCTTTAAAGGGATAGTTCACCCAAAAATGAAAATTATATAATTAATCACTCATCCTTATGTTGTCCCAAACCCGCAAAAACTCAGTTTTTTAAATACATTTCAAGATATGTATGATACATTCTCAGAGCTGTAGACTGACAGTAATGTAATTAACACAATCAACATCCAGAAACACAGCAAGGAGATCGGTAAAATAATTAATGTGACTTAAGTGGTTCAGCCATAAATTTACAAAGCTACAATATGCAGATATGTTGTTTTAATTCAAATCAAAGCATAAATAAACATATAAAATTTATTCGCCACAGAATTAAAAGAAGTAATTGCAACTTTTTATCTCACAATTTGGACTTTGTTTCTTGTAATTCTGAGAAAAAAAGTAATGATTGTGAATAGAATTACAAAAGTCAGAGTTCTGTTTTACATCTCGCAATTCTGTATCACAAAAAAATAATTTATACTGCGACTTAAAGTATTAAACTTCTGCATACAGTATATCTCATCCTGTGACACTTTCAAAGTGATCAGATTTATGTATTTCATCTGGGGAATGGTTAGGCAGTGAAAATAATCCCATGATCAAAGCATTCATTTGCTTTCACTAGCTTTCACATTTTAAGCGACAACCTTAAACATCCTAGCAACCATCTGACATTGTGGTGGCAGCTTCCACTACTTAAATTTTCTTATATATACTGTTTTACAAATAAAGTTGTACACCATGTTTATCCAGCTTATTCATGTTGCTGATAATTGTAGTAGACTGTGATCTGCTTCTAATTAGAAGATTATATGTATGATTAGCCTTGTTTTCTATGGTGAACAAATTGTCAATCATCTTCACTTTGTCAGGAACACCCATGGAAAGAGTTCAAAAAGTTTCCAAATCCGCTTTTTTTTTCATACTCAACTCTGACGTGTTGTTTCAAACTGTCCTCATTTCATCCCTTCAGCTTTCACCTCGCTGGCTCTCTTCACCTCAAATAGCTACAGTGTGCCTTTAGGCAGCACTCTTTCTGCTAGTTGCTCCTGAGCTGGATCCAAGTCAGCTGACCATGTAACCGATCCAGTCTGCTAGGTACATTTTCCAAAATATGCTCTGTATGCTTTGTCTGGCTTCTGTTTTGTGGAGGGAAAAGCCTACAGGGAAAAGGTTTTCCATTCCAGACACTTGGTTGGTATTGAAGAACATTCTATAAAGGGGAAACATTCCATTATCCTCAGTTTCCTGCCAGGCTGCTTCTCTTGTAGGTCTGGCCTGCTACTTACTGTACGTAAGTTGGCAGGAGTTTAGATCTGGCAATATAGACCCATTGCTGCAGTATTTTAGTGTTTTTTGTTTATTGTTGAACAGGCTAACGAGGGTAATAACCAATTCAGAATCAAAGTGAGGAATACAGAGCTACAGTTAATAAAAGAGGCTGTGGGATTAGACACAAATGTTCCACATTTATCAAGCTACCTTGCTGTCTACTGGTGGCATAGGAAGCAATTCTAAAAGTGTGGTCACATTTAACATTGCTCTGCAAATCTTCTACGGTTAGCTATAGTCATTTCAATTGATGTGAATTGATATTTCATGTGAGGGTGAAAGTTTTCTCTTTGCAGATTCAAGTAAATCACATGGATTTTAACCTTTGATATTGTTTTTTTTTTTTGGTAGAAAATTGGTAGAAAGTGGTCCAACATGTTTATATGAAGTGATTGTTCAAAAGAAAATCTGAAAAAATTGGCAAACAGAGTTCCTCCATTAACTAACTATTTTAATGTTCCTGAGGCTCAGTATTAGAGCATTGCGTTAGGTTGTGGGTTCAATTCCTAGGGAACAAACATAAAAAATGTATAGCCTGAATGCATTTTAAGTCGCTTTTGGACAAAAGTGTCTGCTAAATGTTTATGTAAATCAACTACAGCCTCTTGTTTGCAGTTTAAAGAATCAGTAGAGAGGACAAATTATTTGGGTTTCAGGCACCATTGAGCTCATAAATTCTCTTTCCAGCAAACATACTGCTGATATGTATTCACAGTGCCTTTTTAATAAATATGTCTTTACAAATATGACTATTACAGGATTACAAGTAGTGGTTTACATTTTCTGAACATAATAGGATTTGTTATGCAATTCCTAAGATGTTCTGAGTGGTTACTATTTCATTGCTATGCAACTGCTTGGGGTGTTCTGATGGTTGGCAAGCAATTCCTAA
>NC_039246.1:28241502-28248662 GCF_003368295.1 Carassius auratus | reverse complement strand
TTTAACTAAACTATAACATATTTATGTATGATATATCTAGATAAAAATATATTTTTTTAATTATTAATATATGCATTCCCTTTTTTGTATAGTTTAATAATTTAAAAAATGTCTTGTAAAGCAACAGGTCCAAGTGACATTAGAGATTTCCCAGTAATTGTGTAGGAAAGTGAGTTTCTACTGAAACACAAGTGAAATGTGTAAACATCTCACACTTGTGATAAACGTCTTGAATAAACGAATGCATTGCAAAAGCAAATAAAATGATCCGTGTCTCAACATGCAAGCAGACTTTATAACACGCCACGCTCTTCCAGACAATTTCACAGCAATTCCTGGGAAAAAGTCAGGAACAACTGGATTGTGACGTGTTTTTCAAGCATTTGTCCTTCAGGAAGGTTCAGATGTGGTGTTTAAACGGTTCAGTTTATTTGCATACTGAATGTGGATTGGTGCTTATTTGCATGCTGACTGCTGATTGGTCCTCCTCGTTTACACTGATGACTCAACACCCTTTTAGTTCTGATATGGTTTCTAAATGTGTGCTCTCTAAATAATTACATTATTTGTTTTTGCTCTCTAAATAATAATAAAAATTGGTTTTGCTTTCATTTACATGAAATTTAATTAATATTTTGTGATTTTTATTATATAATGATGTTGTTGTTTTTTGTATTTTTAAATAAAATGTATAGATTTTTTTATTGTTTTTTTTTTTTTTTAAATTAAGGCTTAATAAACAAATTTAAGTTAATGATTTTGTTCTTGATTTAATATTTCAATGTATTTGACCTGTTTTTAAAAATGTTTAATTAATGCATTGTTTTTGTATACTTTTTTGTGAATTAAATTTATTTGATTGATAATTAGTATTTTATTATTAATAATTAGTTTTTTAATTATTATTTTTAGTTTTATTTTTATAAATTATATTTATTGGATTATTTTGTAAGATTGTTTTACTAAATTAAATTAAGCAAATTAAATTAGTTTAATGTTTGTTTAAATAGTGTTTTAATTGTTATTTTAATTTGTAATAAATTATTAGATTTTTTTATGTAATATTTTTAGTTCAACTTTAAAGCAGCTCTGGCATTTCATATACACCTCAAACATATTTTTTTTTTTTGTGTGTGTGTGTTTCTTATTAGGTTTTCAAATAATACAGTATTTATTTAATTTTTGTATAATGACCATGATGTATGAATAATCTAGAGACTGTAATTCATGAATATTTCAAGTGATTGCATTGTTTTGTTTATTTGAAAATGAAAGTGATTTGATGAATATTTTCAGTGCATCTATAAAGCAGCTCGTGTTTTGTTTACATCTCAGACTTTCCTTTTGGAAATGCAAATCTCTCTTGGATAAATATGTATTGAAAAGCGTGACTGGACTGAGAGGCTCAACAGCTGTCAGCATCTGTCCGGCTCTCGGCAGACGCCTGCTGCTGGGGTTACAGGGGGTCACATGTTACGTCCAGAACTGATTCTGATTGGCTGCGGCTGCAGGAATGTGCCACTGCCAGTCCCTGGGAATTGTGGGTAACATAAGTCAGCACACGTGTGTCAGAGAAGACGACGGTCTCTGCAAATCCTCTTTTGATATTAGATTACAGAAATCACAGCGCATTCATCAGCTATGAACCGCTTCAAACATGTGTTTGGATATGGTCAAGAAATATCTTATTTATTCACACTGCAGTTTTCTCCTTTACATAACCGCTGAAATCTTTGACATAAAATGATGATATTTGTATTTGTATCCTGCGGTTTAGCCAACAGAAAATTACATAATGTTTCTGAAAGGATGAATTCTCATGTAAACGGACCAGATCAAAAGAAATGAGATGAGAGAATAGTGTGGAGATTATACTTGTTTTAGAAACATATTGTAAGGTTATTTTTATGGACCGTTAAAAATGAAGTGCATTTCCAATAGGTTTATTTTATTTGCATTTATCAATGGTGATTCTCATAAGATTTTCATATAATAATGAAATATTTGTTATATTTAAATTAACATGATTAACATGAATACTTAAATTGATTAATGATATTGCAATCGTATTGTCTTGTTTTTGCTCTGACAGGAAGTACATTATTATCATACATTATTTATCATTATGTTGATGTTCATTAGGTTTTAAAATAATACTGAATGATTGATTTTGTTTAGTTTTTTTCAGTGGTAATTTACATTAGTTAGTGCATTAATTGACATTATTTAATTTTAATTATCATAATTATATTTACTTACCAAATTTTTTTTATTTTTATTATTATTATAATTTTTTTTATTGTAGATTTTATCAGAGCTGATTTTCATTGGGTTTTCAAATAATGCATAATTTATTTAAATTAGCTTAACTGTATTTACTAGTTAACCCACTTTCCTATTTTTGTAATGTTAATTTATTTGACTTCTTTAGTCTCACCGGTGGTTCTCATTATGTTCCCAAATAATACTGTTTGTTTCATTTAAACGAGTGTAGCTGTACCTTCCTTCCTTCATGTGTGAAGAACGATGATTGTCATGTTTTGTGTTTGTCTGTGTGTGTGTGTCGCAGCTGTTCGACCGCGTGCGTGAAGATAATCCAGACTTTCATCAGAAGATCATCCCCATCAGCAGCGAGCTCACGCAGCCCGGCCTGGCCATCAGTCCAGAGGATGTACAAACACTCACTTCCTGTATCAACATCGTCTTCCACTGCGCCGCCACCATCCGCTTCGACGAGCCCCTGAAGTGAGTCACACCACATTTAATGAACACATCATCAGAGGGGTTTCCTGAGCGGTAAATCAGCATATCTGAAGGATTTCTGAAGGATCTTGTGACACTGTAGACTGCAAAATTCAGTTTTGATCACAGGAATAAATTACAGTTTAACTGATATTCACTTAGAAAACATTTATTTTAAATTCTAAAAGTATTTAAAATTTTTATTGTATTTTTGATCAAATAAATGCAGCTCTAGTGATTAAGGAGACTTTAAACAGAGTAATAAACCTTACAGAACCCACATTTTTGAACATGAGTGTGTGATGGAACTTGAAAGCCATAGCTACACTTGTAAAGGAAGAGAGGAAATGTGGGAATAACAAGAATAAGAGGAAGACACACACACACACACACACACACACACACACAGTATTTCTGCTGTGTAACGAGTCTCCGGCTGAGGAGCAGATGTTCTCACTGCTGGAGGAACGAGGGACTCATCTGTGAACCACTGACTTCAGAGCAGGGACGAGTGAGAGAAAGGTTTCATCACACACACACACACACAGACACACACACACACACCTGTTCACAGCGACCTCTTGCTTCATTGTCTTAAGGAAAACAAAAACAGCATTAGTGTCCTAATGTGTTTTAAGAATGCAGTCCTCTTACTCCAGTATCAATAACATGCTATTATACTTTTTATATTAAACAAATACTGTTTTAATTTTTTAAAAATGTATAATATTTAATAAAAACTATTTTTGTTTTAATTTTTTATATTAGTTAAGTAATTTTTGAATTTTGTTATTTTTTAAAAATATATTTCTATGAAGTTTAATCATTTTTTTTTACTTTTACTTTTAAGTATTTCACGATAAACAAAAAAAAAATGGTGCCTTGCCAACTAAGAAATGTAACTTTAATTTTATTTCAAGTAACTTTTTTTTTTTCAATTTATTATTTTTAAATATGATTTAATTATAATTTTGAAATAATGAAATAAGTTTCTTTTACATTACCTTATTACTTTTTCAGCACACTATAGTACTGTACTGAGATAAATATATATTTTTCTTTCCATTTTTTGATTTAATCTTATATATATATATATATATATATATATATATATATATATATATATATATATATATATATATATATAAAGATTAAATTATAATTAAATTATAATTACATGTGCATTTTGTCAGGTTTTTAATTTAATCTTTTTATTATTATTAATGTATTTATTGTATTTTTATTATTTAGTTATTTTAATCACATTTATTTAATTATTTATATGTTTTTTGGTCTAGATTGCCAGCTATGCATGTCTTATTTTCAGCGTTATTAAACTCTGATGTTGTGTGTCTGACACGCTGTAGCAGAGCAGTGGTTTCTGGATGGTTTATAATGTGTGATAATGTACTGTATGTGTGTCTGCGCAGGCATGCGCTGCAGCTGAACGTCATGGCCACGCAGCAGCTCCTCTCTCTGGCGCAGCAGATGCAGCAGCTGCAGGCCTTCATCCACATCTCCACCGCCTACGCCAACTGCAACCGCAGACACATCGACGAGGTCATCTACCCTCTTCCAGTCGAGCCCAAGAAACTCATCGACTCTCTGGAGTGAGTGCAATATATCCTCATCCTCATGAACACCAGTGTTATTTTAGTATCAAGATACTTTCAGACACTATGATAAATATTTTGAATTAGTTTATATCTGTGTATGTGTGAAGATTTTCTGTAATGTTTATGTCTATATAGTTTTTTGTTATTTAGATCAAGTTAAGCTAAAATAAAAACAAAGAAATGTATTCTTGGCAACTAGCTGAAATAATTAAATAATTTTTTCATTTAATGTTTTTAAGTAATAATTTTCATTAAAAAAAAAATAAAAAAAATAAAAAATAAAATAAATATATATATATTATTATTATTAAATATGTCCAAATATCTGGGGAACATTTTGTTTCTATTACATTAACAATATTTGTTAGGTGTATTATTTATTTAAAAATGTTCTTTTGTTATTCATTTTAATCTATATTTATTGTTTAATCATTTATTTTAATCAGTATTTTTTATTATAAATGTATTACTTTAATTTATTTTTATTTTATTTAAATACATTACTTATCATACTCACTATAGTGCTAAACTTTTTAGATTAATAAAAAAAATATTTATTATGTATTTGTAAAAAAAAAAATAATTCTTTTTTTTTTAATTTAATTTTTAACTTTTTTTTTTTTTTTTTTTTTTTTTTTAACCAAGAACCCCAGTCAGTTTGAAACACTTAGTTTGCGCTTCTGGTCATTGCATGTCTGATTTTCCAGATTATTTGACTCTGTCAAAGTCATATCGCATCAAGCCATGAACTGATCCTGAAGCAGAGCGGTGATTTATCTGTGTGTGTGTGTGTGTGTGTGTGTGTGTGTGTGTGTGTGTGTGTAGGTGGATGGATGACAGTATGGTCCGTGACATCACGCCGCATCTGATCGGTGACCGGCCGAACACTTACACCTACACCAAAGCGCTGGCCGAGTGTGTGGTGCAGCAGGAGAGCGGCAGACTCAACATGGCCATCATACGGCCGTCCATCGTGGGAGCCAGCTGGCAGGAGCCGTTCCCCGTGAGTGACACATCCGCTCGCAACACAGTCTGAGTGATGAGGGCTGCTAACCCAGAGGAGCTAGGTTCAAACCTGGACTAATGATGCCATAAACATACACAGCAGAACATCACAGAGACATTAACTAAAACTATAAACTGATTCACTAATTAAACTTTTTATCTGAAGTACTAAAATAAGTAATTAAAACTATAACTAAGGACTGAATAACAACTATATAGACATATATAAAAAAACAAAAAACAATTCATTTAGGTGAACTTCATATACTATAAAACTAAATACATGAAACGAATTCTAAAATAAAAAAAGTAAATAAAAAAAAAAAAAAAAAAACTATATAGACTGAATTTAAAATTTGAAATACAATTACAAACCGTAAACTTATATTATTTATTTGAAAGTAAAATATCTCACACGAACACATGTAAAATAGTATTATTATTAAATGTAGTATTAAACATAAAAATTTAAAATGATTTCTAAAGTTTAACTAAAATTAAAATGAAAACAGAAAATGTAAAAAATATTAACAAGAACTATGAAATTTTCTAAATTATATTAAAATAACATGGTTGGGACTTTTTACTCCCGAACAAAAATATGAATTTTAAAATATAGTTTCTTTAATTTTTGTTTTTGTTTTGTTTTATCTTATTCTGTCAAATAGACTTTTATAGATGACATATGCTAAAACAGGTATGGCTTCTTCTGTATTTTACAGGGTTGGATAGACAACTTTAATGGACCGAGTGGTGTTTTTATTGCTGTAAGTATTGATTCATGGTGTGCTGTTGTAGATCTGAGCGTTATAAACATCCTGAACCCCACAGAGAGCGATCTTAACCTTATAATGCTACTTTAAGTGATTTTCAAAAGCCTCTAAATGATCCACATGATCAAGACTTTGCTGATAAACTACGATCTACTACAAACGCCTCGGTGAAGCTCACAGCCAGACAGAGGCATATGGTGTGTTTGGCGTCCTCTCTGAAGAAGCGTGTGGTGTGTGTGTCCCGGTGCAGGCTGGGAAGGGCATCTTGCGCACCATGAGAGCCAGTAATGACGCGGTGGCCGATCTGATTCCTGTAGACGTGGTGATAAACCTGACGCTGGCGGCCGGCTGGTACACCGCGGTGCACAGGTCAGCTTCATCTGTCTGATTTGCTTATGTGAGACCCGCAGGTGATTAAACGGAGAACATTAGCATCAAAATGTATTTGCATGAGGGGGAGATGTGTGGTGGTGCTCATGCGGCACGGCGTGAGCTCCTTGTTCTGTGTTTTCATTTCAGACCGAAAAGTGCACTCGTCTACAACTGCACAACCGGAGGCATTAACCCTTTCCACTGGGGAGAGATCGGTGCGTAACATGCTTTGATATCCGGTGTGAGCGAGTTATGGCTACTGCATACTCTATACTGTATACTACACTGAAAGAAATGGTTTTCTGTGGTTCTTCATCTCACAGTGCAACAACGAGTTCAGGACATACACATGCATGTATGAATGTACTGTGTGAAGCAATAAGTTTTGAAAATACATACACATTTTGAGATAAATACAGAAGTTCTGCAGAAGATTGTATTGCATCTTCAATTCCAGCCTCAGAAATAAAATTGATTAAATCACAAATAATTACAAAGAAATTAAAATAGCCTGTTCATTGCTAGTCAATTTCACAACTAATTACGAAGCAAGGAACGTATTGAATTAAACATGCCATTCTGAAGTGGAAAAACTGAATAAACTCCAAAAATGTTTGTTTAATTGAAACTTAAGTATTTTTATATTATACAA